>NC_041391.1:229965263-229965862 GCF_002162155.2 Triticum dicoccoides
AGTCGTTCTCTCCCTCAAACACCAACACACGAGCACATTAACACCCCTATCTCTGTAAAGTCCGGACCCCAATATAGGTCTCTATCACTTTGTCTCTCAGGCATGCACACATCTCTACCCCCACTCTCTAGGTCTCCCGGCATCTCTCTTTCCCAAGCACACGCACTATGTAGAGTGTATCTTTCCCATACACACAAAACGTCGCCCCAAACGTCTATCTCCCTAGTTATGTGGTTCTCACGCACTCACCTCACACACCACCCCCACTGCAAACAAGCACACTTTTTCTCCTTGTGCACCATTCTCCTCTTTCTATCTCTCCCACATGCGGACCCGCCCCAGCTCCTTCCTTGTATACATATATGTCATCACTCTTTCCATAGCTCCCTAATGTATCATCATTCTCGATCTCGCACATTGTTCTCTACACCATCTATTATAGATCTCTCATGAAGTCCCTATCACACACACAATGACTCGCTTCCCTTGCGTCTCCGTACATAGGCCATTTCGAACAACATCAACATTGTATCCCTATCTATACGCCATTTATGGACACAAACGACCCATCTCGCCTCTCTCTCTCTCTCTCTCTCTCT
>NC_041391.1:229966170-229978227 GCF_002162155.2 Triticum dicoccoides
GCTAGCTCTCTCTCTCTCTCGCTCTCACACCCCTCTCCCACACATGCACTCGATGTCTCTTCCAAATAGTCTGCTCCCCCCGCCCGCACCCATGCTATCCCGCTACTACACATGTCACACCATTCCCCCTTCCCTTATACTAGGTTTACACCATTAGTGGTCTCTCTACTCCACATACACACACTCCCTCTCACACACAAATGCGTGCACAAACACACAGAGACACACACAAACACCCATTTATCTGGATCCTCATCTCTCCCCATGTCCGCGTGTATATATCACACACTCACTCTCTAATTATGTATATGTGTCTCCACGTTACACAACACAAAGCCCCATGTACATGTCTCTATCTATCCTCCACACACATAGACACAAAGAATATGTTATCATAGCCTCAGTCTCTAGACATATCACACACGCACACTGTCTCTCTCTCTTGCAAACACGCTCAACAAGGGTTTCCCCATGAATAACTTACCGTCTATTCATCAATAGTCATGGCAGTACGTGCGGCGAACACGAGACGTGAAAAAGAATAAATCTACACATGCTTAGACCACCTAGTATGACTACTAGGACTAGAGCAAGCCAAAAAGCGTGTTGCTGTCACCCCCTCCTTATCGGTGACGGGAAAACCTTTATTTTACACAGTCGAGAAGTCATTGTGCTAAGGCCCCACATGTTGAGGCGTTGAATAGAATGTAGATGCTAGTTTAGGGAAACAAGTATCAATAATATGTTTGTATCTCCATACTTATATTTCTTCTCTTATAAAAAATAGAGTTGGTGATGATGGTATGCATGCCATCTTGCAATATAGACCGTCTGATCTATATCTGATGGATGGAAATTAAACTAAAAGATACCCGCACCCCTCTCCACGTTTGCAGACAAGGCCTTCCCTCGTTTATCCTTATCTCCAACAACCTCATGTTGAGCAACTAAGAAAGGAAGCCTCTGGAACAAACTGGTCTGGTGGCCGCTGCCGGCATCGTCAATCCCTATGCCTCCGCTCAGTCCGACCACCAATCACCACCACGCCCCACTCCTCTTCACCTTATCTCATATTTCTCGAGATATCATTAGTTTTTACACATGGGATTACTCCCGCATGGGTCAATCACAACAAGTGTTTTATAAAAAAAATGCATCTTGATGTTCCGTGCAATGCACGGATCTTGCTAGTACTCCTACAGAAGACTAAGTTGGTGATGATGGTGTGTCTGCCATCCATCGTTTCTAACCATTAGATCTACATCTAACGACTGTGAGATAAGTTGTTGCCTTTCCTCACCAACATCCCACTGGTCTACCAATTTGCAGAAAAACCAATAATTAGTATCTTAAAACCAACCACATCCCTCCCTGACCTCACCAAAACAGCCCAAGGAATATATTCTAATTGAAGCATAATATATCTCTAGTGATATATGTATATCAAAATTAGAGTGTTTTGTATCAAGTTTGTGAATAAGTATTATTCTAATTATGATTCGTTGCAACGCATATGGACATTGCTAGTATTTCCAACCATGCATTTTTTTCCTAGTATTCCATAGTTTCGAGTTTTCCATCAAAATGTTAGTCACTCATGGTTGATATTTACTTTCAATCATGTACACATATGCACTATGTAACTAGCCTTTCTTATTGGCTTCCAAAGCTTAACTTTCACTCCTAGTTACAATACGTAGAGTATTTAACAAAAAACTACCACTTTCAACCAGCCCTAGGAAGAACCTATTATACAAAAAATAGCAAAAACATACCCAAAATTTCTTAATCCACGCTAAAAACTACTACCTAGTACTCCTACGGATTAGGTTCGTTTAAACCCATTTATGACAAGGTTGGCCCACACGTCCGTGCTGATGAGGCAGCTTAAACCAACACATTTTGTTTGACCGTTGACACGAGGGACCCACATCTGACCTTCTATCCTGTTATTCCCCCTCAAATCATTATTTTTCTTGAACATTACTTCAAACGGTACTGATGCGTGTTCGTCGGTGGCATCGGTGATGAGCGAGTTGGCCGCCGCTCCGCTGGACGGGCCGAACGCCGCGCTGGCCTCCGCACGGGTTGGCAGGTTGGCCCGAGCATGACTCATGAGCGAGCAAGCCGCCGCACTGGCCTTCGCTCGAGCCAGATGGCTGGCCTTAGCGCGGCGCCCGCGAGCAAGCCGCCGCGCTGCCGTGCCAATCTAGCTAGCAAACCTTGCAGGCAAGCAGCTGGACGGAGCTCTCTTGGCTAGCTAGCGGCCGCGATCGCCAGACGGAGCTGGCATCCGGGCTGCCGCAACATGGGCTCCGCATTGCCGGTGGTTTTGACCTCACCTTTTGCCGGTGGCGGTAGCTGCGTCCCATGGCCGAGGATGACTAATTGGACGGGCCAGAGGTAGGAGGTCACTCGGGGATTTTTGTGCAGACTAACATGTAGGTCCCACAAGTCATAACACCCGGTCGAATAGAAGGCGTTGACTTAATGAGCGACATGGGCCCTGTCAGAGGTTAGAGTTAGATTCTAACCCTGAACTAACTCTAACCAAAGTGGTGTTTGGACGGCAGGGTTACATTGACAACAAATGTATCCAAACAGGGCCATGGGTTGAAACGTGCCTATAACGGCACTTTGTAGAGTAGTCGTTTCTTGGTAGGGCTAGTTTGTAAGAGCATGTACAATGGTTGATAAGGTAGTCTTATCTTAAGTCTGCCACGCATGCAAGTGGTAGTAGTTTCTTGGCATTATTAGTGGTTTCTTGCATTATTAGGGGTTTCTTGTAAGGAACAATGTACGTACTACTAGCGACAAAAGGCGATTCTAGGTTGCGTTGTACTCCAACGAGTACTACTAGTGGTCGCGTGAGTGTATACCTCGGTTTGGGGGTTCGATCCCGGCCGAACGCACGGCGACTTTTTATGAAATAGTAACTTCGCTGCGAGCCAATATTTTACACGGGCAGTTTGAGTTTTGAAGTCAAACGGACGTACGGCACCACAATCTAGGTGCACTGGATAGCCTAGCCACGTGAACGGATTTTTCTTATCGGCATCCCATGGCTCGCGTGCTCGCCCTAGCCGCACCTCGCTTGCAGCTTCCTCATCAGCTAGTAGCGTATTTAAACTAGCACCTCCCAATTAAGCCCGAGGATCCGGAAAAGCCTGGCGGGGCATTGGGAACTGTGCAATATGGCTCTGTACGTAAAGTGCTCTACTCCTACTCTGTAGCTTGTGGTGTTGCACGCATGGACTTCACTCCATTATCGGCTCTACTATAAAAGAAATTCCTCTTGACATGTTTTTTTTTGAAACAGAGGCAAAAGCTTTGCTTCATCTCATTCATAAAGAAGGAACTACTAACAAAGTTCGACGAGATCCATTACACCTCCACAAATGGAAGCGAAAAGCCTAGTCTCGCTGTATCAAATAACTCAAATGTCCTGCCCCCGCAGTAACCGTTGCTGGTAAACAGGATGCTAGTGTGTGCGTGAGAGGAGCGGCTGAGTAGGCCAGCTACATCAGAGGAGCAGCTGAATAGAGCACCGAGAGTATAGGCCACTATGCAGGTGTACTTTCCCTGCATTGATAGTACAGCGATGGTTGTAGAGAACAGTAGTACCCTCCACTTCCAACTGTAGCTCCTTCGCCCTGAGATTCAAGAGTTCAAAACTGGTGCACTATACTAGACTAGACTAGAAGTACAGTACATCGCACTACTAGTTGAGAAAAAGTAGTACTAGTACTGCTACAGTATGAGTACATACTCCTCCGTCACATAATGTAAGACGTTTTTTGACACTATTTGGCATGTACAAAAAATAGCAAAAACATACCCCAAAATTTCTTAATCCACACCAAAACTACTACCTAGTGCCAAAAATTTCTTACTAGTGCTATTATTTACAGTATAATGCAATCCCATAGCGTCCCATAATGCTAGTACTAGTAGTAAATAATAGCCTCACCCCTTTGCTAAGGGACGATCTATAGTTGGAAGGGACGAGGCCATGCGGTTACTACGCTCTTATCTCCTCCTCGCCAGTTCCCCTCCCCCCGAAGAGAAGGCAGTTCGTCGCTGCTCCCATAGATTCGCTAGGCGGTTCTCCTCCTCGTCGGGGCTGGGAGACCTTGGACGACGATCCTCTGGGAGAAATCGCACGCTGCTCCGACGTCCTCACCGATGCAAGACTCGGTGCTTCCTGTACCAACTTTTTCAAGACAGTGCTTAAACAGGCTTAGGAAAAGGCCATGCTTGTTGGTCTTCCATGCGTCATCGAGGAGAAGGTTCTTCTATGGGACAATCCTTCATATAGTCCACCGCTCCCTGGCCATGGTTGCACGTTGACTCCGCTAGAGTTGCCGACGTTGAGAGGTAGTCGGATTTTGTCCGATGAGCAGGTTAGTAATAGAGTTTGATCATGTAGTACTTAGTTATTCCATTTCGATCCCGTAATTTCTCCGCTGACCACCGTCTTATATATAGGTCTGGGTTGGTGCCAATGAAGATTGGCTTGCATACCTCCTGCCGGATACCACCATCATTTTGCACAACATCCACAGCAGTGCGGCCGTTCTGGTAGACCCCTTCTCCACCATTGGGATCGCCCTTCCGGACTGGCTGGCTTTGAATACATATGATGATGCCTACATGAGATTGAAGAAGATAACAATTGTGGACCCGCCAAAAAAGCAACGCGGCTACAATGATTACTATCTCATCATGGTGTTCGACATAAGGATTGCCATCAATGTAAGAGTCAGTAACAGCAGAGGCTGGCGCATGTTGGCGGCGGCAGATTTGTACCCCTACACGTTCAAAGACGCCATGTGCCATCTAGGCCGCATCTTCGCGGTGACAAGCCAGGGGACTTGTTTCATCTGGTTGCCATCCTACGGTATGGGAGATTACAAATGGAATGCACAAACCATCATTTGCATCCCTAACGATACTCCATTATTTTGCAGGGACCAGTCATCCTCCGATCAAAATAAGAACGCCGATCCTGGATGTGCATTTGCATCCGCGATTCTGTCTAACCTGGAACCTTGTAGCTGACTTTGGCATATTGGGATCAACTACAGTCGTTACCCATGGTACCAGATGTGCAACATGGTCACACAATCTACCATGATCGGACCGTCACCATCTACCCAGGTATTCCATTTTTTAACCCTCTTGCCTTCTCTTTCATTGTTGTACTAGTACTTACTAGTACTAGTAGGAGTACTTTTTACCTTGGAGGACGCGTATAGCTAGCTAGGCCCATGAAGACTTGAACCCACTAGCTGCCACCATTTTTGGTTTTCCATGTCTTACTATCTCATCCATGTAGCCAAGAGTGGTATATAATAAGCCGGTTATTTTACTTCCTCTATACCAGAGTAGTACTATTTGCTGCACAGTATTACTGACCGCCATATTTGAGCACAACATTATTATGCATGGACCTTGACTATGTACGTCACCATGTGTCCAGATCTGAGATGCTGCGTGTACCAGATAAACGGCGCCGAGTTCGACCCCCGTGATGCTACATGGGTGCCGAGGAACACTCTTGGAGAGTACTCGCTTTTCATTGGGGACAGCTACCCCATTGTGAAGTGGATGCCACCTTCTGTGCACGACACGGAAGGCCTGCCGTTCATGAAGCATGGTTGTGTCTTCAGTGTGCACCGCCGGATGAACGACATGCTGGGACACGCTATCCCTGATTTATGCCGCTTCAGCTTGGATGAGTCTCCATCGTGTGGAACCGGACTAGAAAGTTGCGACAATGATTCCCGTTTCCCACCGCTATGGATTGTGCCATCCATGAAGAACACCTGGGACTGGAACCTAGAGGAGGACATGTAGCCCATCTATAACGTGTAAGTGGAGTATGGTAAATTGTGAACGGTAGCATTGTGAATATATGTAGACTAGTCGTGCACAAATTTATCACATGAATTGTAGATGAACTTGTGGCATACTGCCATTTGTCCTTTAGAATTTATTACTGGTAAATGTGTTATGTGCACGTGCAACTTGTGTGGTTGTTGCACGGGCTCCAACACGCTCCTTGAGAAAAAAACGTGGCACAGCTTTGGATATACGTGACATGGCGGCATCATACAATAGCATCGTTCGCTATAGTTGTAATACACTCCTACTAGGATGAAAACTCCTATAAAACCTTGCGCTTGGCTCTTTGCCTCTTCGGGAGGTTCAACAGTTTGTACTCGTGTGAACCTTGCACTTGGCTCTTCGCCTCTTTGGAAGGTCCAACAATGATGATACTACAGTACAATATGCTTCTGGCAATCTGACACCTGAACTGTTGCATGTCCACCGCAAGGGCGAGGGCGAGGGAGAGGGAGAGGGAGAGGGCGCTGTAGTCAAAACCCTCTCCTCGTCCTGTGAACCACCGCGCGCGTGGGCGAGGGAGAGGCGTAGTAAGCAAGATTCTCCTCGTTCGGCGAGTTGACGGGATATATCAAAGCAGTACTAGTACTAGTCCATACTGCGTCCTTTCCGGTTAATATGGCTTAATTTGAAACGAGAAAAATACACTGGCGGTCAACGTATGTAACAATACACTCTTTACGGTCACTATATATAGTTTTGCGGTGATTATACTGTTGGAAATATGCCCTAGAGGCAATAATAAAATGGTTATTATTGTATTTCCTTGTTCATGATAATTGTCTATTATTCATGCTATAATTGTATTGATCGGAAACCGCAATACATGTGTGAATACATAGACCACAACATGTCCCTAGTGAGCCTCTAGTTGACTAGCTCGTTGATCAACAGATGGTCATGGTTTCCTGACAATGGACATTGGATGTCATTGATAACGGGATCACATCATTAGGAGAATGATGTGATGGGCAATACCCAATCCTAAGCATAGCACAAGATCGTGTAGTTCGTTTGCTAAGAGCTTTTCTAATGTCAAGTATCATTTCCTTAGACCATGAGATTGTGCAACTCCCAGATACCGTAGGAATGCTTTGGGTGTACCAAACGTCACAACGTAACTGGGTGGCTATAAAGGTGCACTACATGTATCTCCGAAAGTGTCTGTTGGGTTGGCACGAATCGAGACTGGGATTTGTCACTCCGATGACGGAGAGGTATCTCTGGGCCCACTCGGTAATGCATCATCATAATGAGCTCAGTGTGACTAAGTAGTTAGTCATGGGATCATGCATTACGGAACGAGTAAAGTGACTTGCCGGTAACGAGATTGAACGAGGTATTGGGATACCGGCGATCGAATCTCGGGCAAGTAACGTACCGATTGACAAAGGGAACTGTATACGGGATTGCTTGAATCCTTGACATCGTGGTTCATCCGATGAGATCATCGTGGAACATGTGGGAGCCAACATGGGTATCCATATCCCGCTGTTGGTTATTGGCCAGAGAGCTGTCTCGGTCATGTCTGCATGATTCCCGAACCCGTAGGGTCTACACACTCAAGGTTCGGTGACGCTAGAGTTGTTATGGGAATTAGTGTGCAGTTACCGAATGTTTTTCGGAGTCCCAGATGAGATCCCGGACGTCACGAGGTGTTCCGGAATGGTCCGGAGGTAAAGATTTATATATGGGAAGTCCTATTTTGGCCACCGGAAATTGTTCGGGATTTTTCGGTATTGTACCGGGAAGGTTCTAGAAGGTTCCGGAGTGGGGCCCACCTGCATGGAGGGACCCACATGAACATGGGTAGTGGGGTCAAGGCCCCACACCGCTGGTCAAGGCGCACCAAGATCCCCCCTTAGAAGGAATAAGATCATATCCCGAAGGGATAAGATCAAGATCCCTAAAAAGGGGGGATAACAATCGGTGGGGAAGGAAATGATGGGATTTCTTTCCTCCCACCTTTGGCAACGCCCCAATGGACTTGGAGGGCAAGAAACCAGCCCCTCCACCCCTATATATAGTGGGGAGGCACATGGGAGCTTCACCCTTGTCCCTGGCGTAGCCCTCCCCCTCTCCAACTCCACCTCCTCCTCGGTAGTGCTTGGCGAAGCCCTGCCGGAGAACTGCAAGCTCCACCATCACGCCGTCGTGCTGCCGGAGCTCTCCCTCAACTTCTCCTCTCCCCTTGCTGGATCAAGAAGGAGGAGACGTCCCTGGGTTGTACGTGTGTTGAACGCGGAGGCGCCGTCTATTCGGCGTTAGATCGGATCTTCCGCGATTTGAATCGCCGCGAGTACGACTCCCTCATCCGCGTTCTTGTAACGCTTCCGCATCGCGATCTTCAAGGGTATGAAGATGCACTCATCCTCTCCCTCTCTTGTTGCTAGAATCTCCATAGATTGATCTTGGTGATGCGTAGAAAATTTTGAATTTCTGCTACATTTCCCAACATATACGATCACTAGCTCATCGTAGAGCACCGTATTGCACCCTACTGACCGGCCACATAGTCGACGTGGCACTTTGTTGACTGGTTAAATTGTCATCTGGTTTCTGGGTCCCACCTGTTAGTTGGCAGAGCAAAGAAATCAGTTAAATAAAACTTTACGCAGGCGCGACAGGAGTCCAACCCTTGCGCGTGAACCACCCAGGCTGTGTATGTGAGTGCATGCACATGTACTCCCTCAGTCTTCCAACAAAGAGTGTACATCGGCTAAAAAACAAAGAGTGTAGTACATGATGTACATCTACACTTCCAATGCATTTAGCCTTTAATCTAAATCGATATTGATTGACTAATGCACCAACTTGTGCTTTAGGTATAGGCTACATGTCTATCCTTAATTACAGCATGCAACGACCTTCATTTAATCTTCTTCTCTCAATGGTCGCATGCACACATAAGTCTGCTACTTTTGGGCGTTAATTATGCCCTGGTCAATGCGTAAATCTCTAAATGTACAGTCTTTCACGGACGTAGGGAGTAGGTTGAGCACTTGAGCGTGAGCATGTGTGTTGCGTTGTGTGATGTGTGCTGCATGGGTGCATGAGTGTTGCGTGCGTCCATGTGTACGTGTGAGAGTTGCATGTTGCATGCATGGGGCTTACTCTCTCCCATTGACATGTTCATATTTCAAACTTCCTCTGTTCCCTCCATATGGTGATACTCCCTCTGTTCCCAAATACGGAGTAAAAGTCTCCCTCTGTTCCCAAATATGGAGTATTTATCTTTCTACAGATTTCAACAAGTGACTAGGTACAGAGCAAAATGAGTGAAGTGGGCGTAGAGGCATAGGGATACTGTAGAAAGGAAGTCTTCACGATCCATTATTCCCCATCTTGGTCAGAGAGAACTATTCAACTAGTCTTCAGAGTGAAGTGACAATACACGCTGCAGTAGATGGGACACGTAATTAATAAGCTGAACCAGCATGTTGGTGTTACTAAATCAGCCTTACCCAGTACTGCCATCATGTTTGCCAGTAGAGCACGCTTCCACAAATACGCCTACGCACCTCTGTCCTCCATTAACTGACATATGGGCCCTCTTGTGGTAGACCCACATGTCATCAGTGTATCTATTTACACTCCGAAGGACGGTATATCCTGGTAGTAGTACTAGTAGAATTGAGATATTCCCCGTCTTCCACTCTTCTTCCTCCTCTCTTCTTCTTCCTCTTCTCTTCCCCATCGTCGGCCGGACACCATTTACCCCCGCTCACTGCTCGCCCGCCTGCGCCATCTTCCTTGGTAGCTCGCGCGTACCATATCCCCTCGCTCACTGCTCGGCCACACAAGGAGAAGCTTCTTCGCTCGCCCGCCCGAATCCACTTCCCCGCTGGCTCGCAGGCACCGAAAACCCCAATGGCAGAACCGACTGACACGCAGAGCCGCGATTGGAATTCCCTCCCCATTGTTCTCTTGGAGCAAATCTGTAATCGTATGGACCTACTCAGCACCGTCCGTCTGGCCGCATGCTCGGTGTCTTTGTACCGTCTACTCGTCTGCAACCGGCTGGCTCTTTTCAAGACACCCTACTTGCTGATGCCCGATCCTCGCAGGTGGCCTAGACACCGACTTGACGATCCTACGGAGGTTGCTGTGATGCCCCTCGACATGCTACCACTACCCGTCCACCTGTCCTTCATGCACGGGCACTACTGGGCGGGCATGAAGGCCAACTGGATTGTCCTCATCCACCAATCCGGTAGTCCGTGGCGTCTCGTGGATATCTACACCCAGAGAGAGATCACCCTTCCATCATTGGATACCGCCGCCATCGAGCCTCGCGGCCCGCAGGACACTCCTGCCTACTACGCACGAGACGCGTCAAGCTTTTGGCTCGACCTCTGTTTGCTGAAAGTTGTAATCTGCAAAGTGCCCACACCATCAGAAGACTACATGGATTACAAGCTCATTGCCTTGTTCAACATGGGATTGGTCTATCTGTAATCCAGTCGCCATACATGGTTATGGCTCATCGTCAATCCTATTGAGGCAACATTTCTGTCTGATGATATAGTGCACGATGGCATCGTTTACGCGGTCGACGCACAGATTGGCTGCCTATACTGGTGGAATCTATCGTCGTGTAATTGTTCTATCTCATCTCATCTTTACCTTATGAATATGACCGCCTGTTCATTGTTACAAATTTAGAATAGATAGTATGTCTATAACCACATCATTGCTATATGTTCCTCTCATTTCCTTGATTTTTATGACCACACATGTTATTGTTAGAGTTGATATGAGAACAGTTGGGATCTAATGATTGTTAGAATAGATATTATGAGCATAACATCATGATTGCTATATGTTACTCTCATTTCCAAGATTTTTATAACAACGCATGTTATTTCTTAGAGTTGATATGAGAACAGTAGTAGTAAGTGCTATGGTAGAATATGAGTAGCCTCTGTCATAGCTGTTTTCCTCTCATTGTTACATGATGTTTGAACCATGACATATTGCTAGAATATGAAAGCCATTGGCTTATTTTTTTAACTTGGGGTATGATTATGACCACGGCATTGCAATTATCTGTCTATGATATGTGTCACTGTTATAATAATCTTAATTCCACACATGCTCTGAACATGATTGTTTATTTTTGTCCTTTTGGTCTCCAATTTGAATTGTTGCAGCAGACACAAATGCGTTGGCCTTCATGATTCCAGGACCTGGAATCATACCAGCCGATGGGTGGTGGTTTATCGCTCGTTCAGCTGACGGCGGTCATATGATGCTCATTCGCACGTACCAAATTAACCAAACCATTACATCAAACCACATGCAGTACAATGCATGGGGCGTTCGTGACATTGATGGCTATGCCTACTTCGTGTTCGAGAAAGATCCCAGCTCTGTTGGGCCAGGCGTATTCAATTGGAGGCGAGTTTACAGCTTTGTCAACCACTCCATGTTCCTCGGACTCAATTATCCGATCATCCAACCAATCATCGATCATATCACCGGCGATGATAACTATGCTATGAAACTTCCATTCGCCAGGGGGGACTGTGTTTACACATCATACCATGGGTTTCATGAATCACCATATCCAGAGATTCGTTGACACATCTTGTTTCCATATAATCTTCAGTGTGTGAAAGGCATCAAGCTTCCATGCGATGGATGGCTTCTGCAAACCCGACATGCGGCGATGTGGTTCATGCCAACAGCAAATATGCACAACTTGATTCGTACTAATATCTAGACTGAGCCATGTATTCTGCTGGTGTAGCACGACCCTCTTTTGTTGGATATTGTGTACTTTTGTTAGTTTGAAGCACTCCTCTGGTTTGAAGGATAGATATCTTCCTAGGATCAAGTGCATCCTAACTCACCTGCGTAGGATGTACTGATAATGATGATGGAGATGTTGTGCAGAAGCCATCTTTCCCTACTAATAAAGCAGCGTTTGCTTCTGGTCGTACGTCGTCGACGTTTTTGCATAAAAGTCCCTGTAGTTTTTGCTATTCAACCCGCAGTCTTCGTGATAAGTCAACCGAACCGTACAGGCGATAGAAAAAAAAACCATCCTCACGACTCTGCCTCCCGAGTCCCGATCCCATCTCCACCTCCATTGCGCCGCCGCCTCCCGCCTCCTGCGTCGCCCCGCCTGGCGCCGCCGCCTCCCGC
>NC_041391.1:229978238-229981257 GCF_002162155.2 Triticum dicoccoides
GCCCGGCGCCGCCGCCTCCCTCCCCACCCCGCCCCGCCCGGCGCCGCCGTACACCGCCGCCGCGCCTACCCCTGCCTCCTGCACCTGCTACCATGGCACCGCCGGGACTCCTCCCCACTGCTTCCACCTCGACAATGGTTTCCCCAACCCCGCCGGCTTCGCCACCAGCCACTCCTTCATCCACAATAATCATAGGAGACAGCTACACGGGCGAGCCTACGAGCAAGACCTCGACGACGCTGGCGGTGGAAGACCACGGATGTGAGGGCGCTTGGAAGGCCGCGGTGCCGCGATTAAGTCATGAGGACCGCGGCGGCAGCAGTCAAAATCTTCATGAAGTCTCTCCGCTTACCCTCCCTCGGTCTGATTTCTCTCCAATCTTTGAATCCCCTCAGTTTGAACTAATGCCATGTATTTTTTGAACAGTTAGTAAATCATTTGTCAGTTGAAAGATGGTTGATGCACCAAAAAAGATTGTATTGATTCAATCTGGAAAAGTCAAGATCACAATAGCTTTCAGAACAATTAGTGAATCATTTGTCAGTTGAAAGATGGTTGATGCACCAAAAAAGATTGTATTGATTCAATCTGGAAAAGTCAAGATCACAATAGCAATTACATATGCATTTGTTGGGCCAAAAGTAGCAGTTACATATGCATTTAGTTAATCTTTTGGCCTATCACCGTCTCATGCATTTTTTGTGGACTTTCATTTGACCTTGAGTGTTGACTTGCTTTTCTGTTGCTAATAATGTCCGGCTTGCCGAATGTACTTGCTTATCCTTGTACTGGAGTACCATTATTCACCATATACACACTTTCCAATTCTGTCTGTTTACTATCTAGGAGTCAGACCATGGCTGCACGGAGCAGGTCCACCCACTAGGGGCTGGCCGCCGTGTCCGCCATGAGGATTCCTGCACTAAGCCTTGCCGGCGTTCCCGGCCACCAAGGTACTTCTACTTATGTGTCTCTATAAGATTCCTGCATATGTTTTTGTGCTTTCCACTTAATGCATTGTTAGCTCTATGTTACACTTCTTTTAGGTACTTCCTGCTCCAGGATTTTCTTTGTGCGAAAATCAATATACATAGGCATATTTGCTCATGAAACTGCTCTGGTTTTTCTTTTAGAGTTTACTCCCATTTACTTGTGTCGTTCTACAATAATAACAGAATTGATATCGATTAAACTTCTTTGAGTATCTTGAAATTTAATGATTTCCCATGGAATATGAAGTTTGAGAATGACACCTGCTGAGCTGAAAATAATCTAGCGAGCAATAGTATAATGAATAGTTATTACCGTATCGGCATCACATTGCTCATGGGTGAATAACACAACAATAAACTAGAAAAATGGAAATGCTCTGTTTGGTTTGGGTACCATTCAGGAAAGTAGTTAATAGAGATAGACTATTTGACAATTGCAGAGTGACACCACCACCACATATGAAGCAGAGAGTTTGTAAAGAGACACTAAATAATCATCTGGAGTGAGACACAATTGCTTTCTTGTTTAGTGAAGACGATCTTTTTTGGGGTGTAATATAACTATGGTAGCTCTCTGGAGTGAGAATGCCGAGGCCCTAAAAAACAGCCATCGACACGGAGTTCCTGCCATTAAGGATAAAAAAGCTAGCAGAGAAACAGCTTGGGGAATAACAAGCTTATCTTGCCTTTTGAATGTGCAGCCTGTAACCAGAGAAGCTTGTTCTAATTATCGTATGCTTATTTTCCCCGAGCTGTTTCTCTGCTAGCTATTATTCTCAAGCAACTACCAAACTATGGATAGAAGAAGTCTTAACATGGAGCTATTTCAAAACAAGATGAGGAGAGACTCAAGAATTTAAACAGTAAAATACGAACCTGCACATGATCATATAATGTGCGGATCACAGGCTGGCCAAAGCCTTCTTTCGAGTCTCCTAACATTGCCTGCTTAATTTTCACTACCTGCAAGTACAACTAGCTAGAAATTTCGGTATGCTGCTATGTGCCTTGAGTTTGTAAGTCAAGATCTCTTTGCTTCCAGGAGAGTTTGACCGCTCATATCTCTCTTTTTCTTGCCACCTGCACTTAGTAGTTTTTTTTTCTATGATATATATTGTATCATTTTGGTTGCTGAATATGATAGTCGTAGCCCGTCAAAATATTATGATAGCCGATTGATTCTTCTTAAAAGGTATATTGACTGTTGCAAAGTTTACCTGGTCTTCTATTTATATTTTCCAGAATACAGTCCTAGAGATGTTGCTTTATTTGAGTTCTGCTTATTGCATTTATTGGAGCACTTGCAATGGGCACATTGAATGTTTAAATGTTCCTCTTGCTGCTGACCACACTACAGTTCATTATATCTCATTGAGACCTTAATCATCTTCCATGTTTATTAGAAGGTAGCATAGTACTGGTTGAACCCGATAGTTACCTGAAACCATTGCTTAACACCGAGCCCCTCTACTTTCTAAAAGGTTTCCATTTTGGTTTACTGAATATTTTTTTCCTGCTTGAACTATATCAGTTGGGCAAGTGCTAGAACCCAGGAGCATATGATTTTGCTGCTCATGACATACACGTCAATATTGCAATCAAGTCTGACTGCAATTGTATAGACAAGGGCCTGCATTCTATATGGAAGGTTCGACATTGAAGCTGCTCGCATTGATCTGCAATAGATCTTGACTTCAGCGGAAAATGAGGTATATTGAGCTTAATTTCGCATGGTTACATACAGATAGAACCAGTTGTACAATATATGTTTTTTGTCCTAAAGTACCGCTTCTACTTCTGATTCATGTAATGACTATTCAGTGTATATAGTTCATTCTCTACACCTTTTCTTTTAAAGAAAACACTATTTCTTTGTGTTTATATTTAAGACCTATGTTTTTATTTTAGAGAACACATATGAATTTTTGTTGGACATGAAATGAGCTACCATAACTACTATAATCTATGCATATGGTTTCAGTAGATTTTTTTGGTTTTTTTTTCGAGATTGACGGGGGCCCAAAAAA
>NC_041391.1:229981267-229981557 GCF_002162155.2 Triticum dicoccoides
TGACTTGGCAGTCAGTACAGATACAAGTAAGCGCCCAAAGGCGCAAAAGAAAATTACAGGGGAGAGCAAGAGAAAGCCCAAAACTAGAAGAAAGAAACAAAATGGAGGGGAAGGCTGGCACCAGAACCAAACTGAAACCCCTAGAGACCGACATCTCGGGTGGATTTCACGTGTTGAATTTCACATGGAGCAACTTTGTCCGCGGGTTCTGTACACACTATTTTCATCAGCTTGTGTAGTAGCAACAATATTTTGTGCCACGACATGTAGACGAAACAGAGGGAAAAACT
>NC_041391.1:229982069-229988882 GCF_002162155.2 Triticum dicoccoides
CTCGGGGAAAGTTCCCAGCCGTGCACCTGTGACCGCTGAAGAGGCATACTGTTTTAGGAATGCATGACAGACTGGTCGCGAGATTTGTGTCTAGGATGGAATTACATGATATGTCAAAATGGTGGTCTTTATTATGCAATTTAACTGATCTCTTGTTGCACCTCTCCTTTCCAGAAAAACAATTATTTAATTTTTCAAATTTGATCTTCTGTCTGCATAGTTTGCAAGGGAAATGCATCGGTTCAAAGCATTTTGGAAAATCTAGGTCGACAACCATATACTAAGTGAACTTACTACTGACTGCATTTCCTGTTAACAGAGTTTATTGTTTGATATTTGGGACTCTTAGTTTCTAAGGATAATTCAACCGAGGCAACACACCCGCATATGCACCTTATAGAGATGAGGGCAACCTTATTTGTTTGTTAGACTTGAATGTAAGTGGAGCGTACTGGCATGTGAAGTAGCTTTTGTCAAGTTTTCCGCCCGTTGCAACGCACGGGCATATGTACTAGTATATATAGAACAACACTATTATGATTATGGTATTAGAATATCACAGCCAGCTCTATAAGGGCCCGACTGCTCCGTCTCGAACTTCCCGAACTCCTCGAAACCCAAACAAGAACGGGCCCAACAACCCATCTTCCACCTCCCGATTCCATCGTCACCCAGGACCGCCGACCCACCCCGCGTGCCTCAACCGCCGACAAGCCACCGCCACTGCCCAGCGCTCCTCCCAGGCCCCGGCCGTTGTGTGCCTCCTGGTCGCCGCGCGCCATGCCCATGCCCCCGACCCCAACCAGCGACACGCCGCACCCCCGCCCCCAACAGATCCGGAGGAGACGCCGCCGCACCACCTCCTGGAGCACCTCGGGGGTCGCCGGATCCGGTGAGGTTCCTTCATCGCCCTTCACTCACTGGCGACCACGAGCACAGGCACAGATTATACGCTATCCTGCAGCTGGAGGAGCCGTTGACCTTCGGCCGGAGGAGTCAACGACTTGCAGCTGGTCGCCGCGAAAGACCCCTCCCGCACCCCGTCGTTGATCCCTCCGGCGCTGTTGCCTCTGCCCGAGCTCTCAGTGACGCGCCCAAGTGTCGTCCGTCCGACCCCAGCAGTGTTCCTGCTCATCCACGCTGCTGATCTAGATCAGGGTTGTCCCAGCAGCCGCGAAGGCCTACGACGAGTGGGTCCGGGGTCGGGATCCTCCTTCCCCGCTGTTTGCCTAGGCAGCCGTCGAGCCCACCTCCTCTGCCCACGGTGTGTGGACGCAAATGACGGCGACTCCGTGGTGTTGTAGCCTGCTGCCGCTGGGTGAGTTCGTGTGCAGCTTTGTGTTGGGTCTTGGCTCTGTGCGTGTGATGATGGTGAGTGAGTGAGGTGTGTGTGTGCACACAAACTAAAAAAATTCAAATCTTGTAGCTAGCTCGTGTGCACCACAAGTATTTGTGTTTATGCCCCCAAAGAAGAAGGTCGCCAAGTTGGAGGGGAGAAGGTCAGATGAGGTGCAGGGAGCAAGGGTGTCGCCTTTGATGAGGAACATGATCGCTGCTCCAGAACATGGAGTTCTTTTTGTTGTGGCTGAGTGAGTGAGTGAGCAGGTAACTTCAGAGGCATAAAAGAACATGCAAACAATGTACGTACATGTGCAGCGATCTGAGGCGAGATGTAGAGTTTGTAAAGACAATTTTGAGTCTGGGTGGATGCAAGTGAAGTGCTGAATTTGCACACTATTTAATGGAAAGCTATTGAATGGATTCCCGAACATGCTGAATTTGCTGTTGGGAGATGTTCAGCGTCTCATTATCTATCCTAGGTACTGGTGTAAAATACAATTTTTATGGGTTCTTGAGAAAAATGCTCCTATGCATATTATAGCCAACATAACTCAACAATGCCCTTGCACACTATTTAACTTGCCATCAACATATGATGTCCGGAAGAAATTCTGAATTTTATACTGCTTCAACAAATGTTGGGTGTTATATATGTTTTTTTAACTGGGTGTTACATATGTTTGAGCAAACCAGTAACCCTTGAATGAATGGTTGTTTGAGAAGTTCTAAAAATTGCAGCCAACAGGTAGCCATTCAAGTTGAATATGTATAGTATCATCGATTCATAGTTGAAGTGAAGAGACAAGGACAAAGTTTGAAGAAAAAGTTTTTTTATCTGGATCAGCGAGTTCATATGTAATAAAGCCTTAGAAAGCAAAATGAAATTAAACAAAACAAAAAATGCTAGCGAGTTCTTTGCAAAAACCACATGAAGTTCAATAAGTATAATTTTAGAGGTTCAAGTAATATGGGAACGCTGGAAGTTTGTAGAAGAAAAATGTCGGTGGTACCGTTGTCGTCAGCTACATCGGTCGGAGCCCCTACTCCTCCACGAATCTGGCCAACCATGCACTGCTGACTTGGATCCACACTAATAAGTTCAACTTAAAATAACATAGAAGTTCAAAGTATATAAAAAACTCAGATTTTTTGCAAGAAGTTCACATGCACCTCCGTGCACGGTTTAGAATTTATATTGCGGGACATCCGACCACCAATTACAAGTTTTAAAATTGAAAAAAATGATGTCCGACCTTCAATTGCGTGCAATTAGACATATACACAAAAATGTGACAGAAGTTCAAGGTGAAAACAATGAGAAGTTCAAGTACTGCAATGAATGCATTTCAGGTGAGAATAAAAGTATAAAAAAATAAAAGCTTAAAAGGTTTGTTGAAAGAAGTTCAGGTGCTCTATCCGGGAAAGTTTAAAAAAATTGCGAGAGAGGTTCACCTTGTATTTCCATGTTCAAAAACACAAAAAAGAAATTGTTTTTTTGCATTTTAAAAATAAGTCTCTCAATCCATAAAGAAGTTCAGCTATTATTTGGAAGAAAATTGCTCAACTTACAAATTTGAAAAAAGTTTCTAATATTCAACAACTTTTCGAGGGTATATTGTATGCCTTATTCAAAAAATGGCAAAAACAAATTGGTGTATGTAGTTCTAAAAGAAAAGTTTAACCGTATTAAAAAATGCAACTTTTCAACAAGTTTCTAATGGTTTATCATTTGTGAAATTACGACGAATGGGTGAGGAATTACGAACAATAAAATGTGAGAGAAGTTCAAACTTAAATCAACGAGAAGTTCAACTAGTATAAGGAATATGTTTCAGGAGAGAATAAAAGGAGTACAAAACTAAAAACGTAAAAGGTTTATTGCAAGAAGTTCACGTGCACCTCCTTGCACGGTTCAAAATTTATATTGTGGGACGTCCGACCTCGAATTACATGTTTTAAAAATGACAAAAAATGACGTCCGACCTTCAATTGCATGTAATTTGATGTATACACAAAAATGTGATAGAAGTTCATCATGAAAACAGCGAGAAGTTCAAGTACTGCAAGGAATGCATTTCAGGTGAGAAATAAAAGTATAGAAAAATAAAAGGTTAAAAGGTTTGTTGAAAGAAGTTCAAGTGCTCTGTCAGGGGAAGTTTAAAATTTTTTACAAGAGAGGTTCATCTTGTATCTCCATGTTCGATTTTTTCCGTAGAAAAATTGAATACAATTCTTTACTCAAAATATAAAAAGGTGAAGTTCAAATTGAAATAACAGAGAAGTTCAGAGTTTATTAAAACATAGGATTTACCTGTTCAAAAATAAAAAACACAACACCATTTTTGCAATTTTAAAAACAACTCATAAACGAAAAAATGGTTGCTAGAAGTTCAAGTGCTCGGCGAGGGAAAGTTGAAAAATTCTTCTGAGAGAGGTTCACCGTGTATTTAGATGTCCAAAATACATTAAAAAATATGTTATTTTTTGTGTTTTAAAATAATTCTCTCAAACCAGAGAGAAGTTCAAAGTGATAACAACCGGAAGTTCACGTACTACATGGTGTGTATTTCATATAAAAATACATTAAAGTGAAACAAAGTGAAGTTCAAACAGACATGCCCAAGAAGTTCAACTACTTCACGCAGTGCAAAAAATAGCACGTCAAAAAACAACACGTCAAAAATTAGAGTGAAGTTCAAACAGACATGCTCGAGAAGTTCAACTACTTCACGCAATGCATTTCCATTAACGATGAAGACAGAAATCATGATCTCGTTGTTTTCTAATTTACTTCAAAACGACAGGAATATCATTTGTGTAAGTTCAAGTCCTCGGTCGGAGAAAGTTAAAAAAATAATGTGAGAGAGGTTTGTACAAAAAGAATATCATTTGTGTAACATTGACAAAAATGGATGGGAAAATTACAAACAAAAATATGTCATAGAAGTCCAACGTGAAAACAGCAGGAAGTTCAACTACTACACTGTATGAATTTCACAAGAAAAACTTTTAAAAACGTCGCGAGTATGAAAAAATGATCAACACGGAAAAGTTGCATGTTTATAGCAGCTTTCAATTGGTATATCACTTGCTTAATTCCGGTGAGTGAATGAAGAGCTACGAGCAAAAAAAAGCATGTGAAAAACAGAGTGAAGTTCAGGCAGAACTGCCACAGAAGTTCAAGTACTTCACGCAATGCATTTTCGACGAATCTGTTTCGCGATAAAGGCAGAAGGAGTGATCTCGTCGTTTCGGAAATAACTTGAAAATGGCTGGGATTCAGAGAAAACCATCAACATAAAAAAGTTTTGCATTTTCGTAGCTTTTCAACAGTATATTATGTGCGCCGTTCCGGTGAAGTTTGTAGAAATTACGGTGAAAATATGTGTTTAGCCATTTTCAAAATCAATGTAAAATCGTAATGAATTTGTAGAAACAATATATACCAAAAAGTTTTGCATTTGTTCAGGCTTTCCAACGCCATATCATTTGCTATGTTCGGACGTATGATTAAAAAAATAGATCGAAAATACAAACTTGGTAGAACTTGTACCATTTTCTAAATTACTCTTAAACCATTCAAAATTAGAAAAAACTTTAACATGAGAAAAAAGAGCATTTTCATAAGCTTTCCAACGCCATATCATTTGTCTTAATCGGATTAGGTGTTTAGAAATGGCATCGAAAATACAAACTCGGTTGTTCAGTTTGTAAAATTTTACGATTTTCCACATTACTCTTTAACCATAGGGAATTAGAAAAAACTTTCAGCATGTGGAAGGAGCGGTTTTATAGCAGCTTTCCAACACCATTTTATTTGCCTCATTCCGATAAACGGTTTAGAAATGCGACCGAAAATACGATTCACGTTTTTTGTATGAAGAAAAAACGGTTTTCAAAACTGCTCTTAAACCACTTACATTTTGCCAAAATTTTAAATTGGGTCATGGTACTGGTGTCCATAGCTTTCCAACGGTATATCGCAAGCCCCATTTGGGCAATGTTGACAGAAGTTCAACCTAGCACTAGGGGAAGTTCAGGTCGAACAACTGAGGCAGTAAAATTGCAAAAAAAACGCAATTTCATCACGACCCGAGAGCAAAATCCGCCAGCAAGCGAGATTTCTATTTAAAACCGGTATTTAGTTATTAAAAAACCTTTCTAGATTACACTAACATCATATACAACACTAATAACCAGAATAATTCGCGGGGAAAGCCACGGTTGCAAAGATAGCCCGAAGGTCGGGTTCGTACAGAGGGAAGTTCAGAGCGTGTACAAACAAAAACTCATCACAAAAGTTCAACATGAAAATAGCATGAAGTTCAACTACTACGATGAATGAATTTCAGATGAAAAACTTTTAAAATCGTTGCGAGTATGAAAAAATGATCAACACGGGAAAGCTGCGTGTTTACAGCAGCTTTCCATCGGTATATCACTTGCTCAATTCCGGTGAGTGGATGGAGAGTTAGGAGCAGTGGATAGAGATATACGAGGAAAAAAAGCACGTGAAAAACAGAGTGAAGTTCAAGGTTTCATACCGAGAAGTTCAGGTACTTCACGCGATGCATTTTTGGTGAATCTGTTTCGTGATAAAGGTAGAACGAATGATCTCGATGTTTTTGAAATTACTTGAAAACGGCTAAGAATCAGAGAAAACTGTCAACATGAAAAAGTTTCGCATTTTTTGTAGCTTTTCAGCGGTACATTATTTGCGCCATTCCGACAAAGGTTGTAGAAAATACAGCGAAAATACGTTTTTCTCCATTTTCGAAACTGACTTAAAATCGTAAAGAATTGGGAGAAATAATACATACGAAAAAGTTGCACATTTGTTCAAGCTTTCCAACGCCATATCATTTGCTGCATTCGGACGCACGGTTAAAAAATTAGCTCGAAAATACAAACTCGGTAGGACTTGTACCGTTTTCTGAATTACTTTTAAACCGTTCAAAATTCGAAAACACTTTCACGATGAAAGAGTAGCGCATTTCCATAAGCTTTCCAACGCCATATCATATGCCTCAATTGGATTAGCCGTTTAAAAATTACGTTGAAAATACAAACTCGGATGTTCGGTTAGCAAAATTTTACGTTTTCTCAAATTACTCTTTAACCATAGAGAATTAGAGAAAACTTTCAACATGTGGAAGTAGCGGTTTTGCAGCGGCTTTCCAACGCCATATTATATGTCTTATTCCGATAAACGGTTTAGAAATGCGATCGAAAATATGATTCACGTTTTTTGTGTGAAGAAAAAACGGTTTTCAAAACTGCTCTTAAATCGCTTACATTTTGCCAAAAATTTAAGTTGGGTCATGATACTAGTGTCCATAGCTTTCCAACGGTATATCGCAAGCCTCATTTGGGCAATGTTGGCAGAAGTTCAACCTAGTTCACAGGAAAGGTCAGACGCGTTACTCGGGAAGTTCATGTTGTGATCAGAATATTATTCTGATCCCGTGATCA
>NC_041391.1:229989256-229998255 GCF_002162155.2 Triticum dicoccoides
AGGACTCCTCTTTTGTACTCCCGGGAGTATGTACTCCCACCTTATCTAGTAGCCTTATTCACTTAATTTTTCCTTAAGTAAAGCTTTATCCACTTGATACTAACCTAACCGGATACTGGATATGTATCCGCTAATGGTTGCACAGCCAACCGCGCGCTGCATGCATGCATAACAGAATTGACGGAGTGCACGCTTATTATTTTTTTTAATACGCAACCACCTGCATGTCAATTTACACATGCATAGTTCTAGGTCTCATGCGTTATCTTTCACAGTATATAACATTTTTTTTCTCTATTTGATATTATGCTCTCATTCCCCATTATGGAAATTAAGTATATATTTTAATCTGCATAGTAGTCTATACCTCTTACCTTTTTTTAAATCTTGGCAGTATATACTTCATGAGCCTAGTATTATGCCACTAGAAATGAGTATACTACGTACTGTTTTGTAGGAGTTATACCACATTTTTAATAGATTATATACTACTTAATTCTGGAAGGAGAATATACTGGATCTTGTACTCCTAGGAACTCCATTGATTGTCCTCTGTACAGATGTGGACGTGGGTATGTACTGCCTTTTAAGAGGGGTATGTACTTTCTTTTTGAAGGAGCATATACTTGCTTTTAAAGGGGGTATATGATCCTAGGTTAGAGTACATGTAAAATTGTTTTTGAAATTTGGATAATATTCCATTTGCAACCTAGGTCCTTAGTTCTCTCTTTTTTCTATGCATGGTTTATACCGTTCTCTTTGGCCAGGCGACTATAACCTTGGCTGAATATATTATACTTGTTACAAAATTAAAAGGTGTATATACTACCTTTTCACATAAGATAGGAAGTATATACTGCAAAAAAACAGAGTGTATATAGCAACGTGCAAGATTAGGATGTACTCCCTCTGTTTCAAAATGTAAGACGTTTTTTTGTCTAAATCTAGTGCAAGAAACGTCTTATATTTTGAGACGGAGGGAGTATATACTGATTTTTTAAATGATAATATACTTCATTACATGTAGTAGTATGTATACACTAGACAGATCCAAAGAATTATTAACTGCTCATGTTTTCACCTAAGAGTACGTTGCCGCGGGCGGTCGCGCTAGATCGGAAGAGCAGCAAACTGACTCGCAGCAAGCGAGCTCATCTAGGGAACCCGGTGAATCAATGCTAAGTTGGACTAATAGAACTCTTTTGACTGCAGTTGTGGCATGGATTCTTGTTGGTCATGCATGGTGCATCATTGACCATCAGCCCACCCTATGATAGCAAGCATGTCCATAACTGTAGTCTGTGGTTGGATCTACTCCATCTTCGAGTCATCTCACCATCCATGCGCCGTCTGCATCTCGTCTACATTTTTGAGCCACCGCCTACCGCCTGCCGAATGCATCAATCTCATGTCCGTGGTCGAGCAGCCCGGCTACCCAACTTCCGTATGAAAGATGTGAATGGAGCAGCCCGGTGCATCAATCTGTAACAAGCAAGAATAGCAAGAGATGAATTGATGGGAAATAACATTGATGTCGTATAATTAGTGCTAGTGCAACAAAAGCGATCGGCAATTCCAAACCTGCAAGTGCATGCGTCCATGTCGAAGGAAGCAGCGAGCCAGATGGATTCGTCGACACGCTGGACGCCGAAGACCTGCTGGGCAGAGACGGGTGCGTCGTCTTCTTCCATGCCGATGCATGCAGCGGGGCTACCGGGAGAGACGCAAACGCCTCGGCGACGAAGCTACAAGAAATAGGTCGTTGGTGCCAGAAGAGACGCAGCCGCCATCGCAGCGAGGTATATGCGGGAAAAATAGATCGATGTAGAGTAGTTTCAAGGGTGACGTTTGATATCCCTATAAAAAAGGATTCTGTTCCAACAAATTCAAGTAGCGTCTAGCCCGATAGGCAGAGGCGTACTACGCGGTGGGTCGCCTGAGGTGGATCGACCTGGGAGTATGTACTCCTAGGTGTACCAACCTATTTTCCTATATATATATATATATATATATATATATATATATATATATATATAGAGAGAGAGAGAGAGAGAGAGAGAGAGAGAGAGAGAGAGAGGCTTCAAGTGTGTATTTGTTAGCTAAACCTATGGTTAAAATGTGACACTAAATACGACTAGTAAGTAGTACAGTAGCAGTACTAGTATACGTCAGTCAAATTATTCATCATGTCCACACATTGAATTGACGTGACAACACGCTGCGCGTGACGTGACACAAGAATCCCGGCGGCGTGTTTGGGTATTCTGGACTTCAGATTTTGAGTAACACTTATGTGTCGAAATCTTCCATCATTCACTTTAAACAGTCGATTGATCATACATTGAGTACCATATAACTGGAATTAACCGATGCAAGTCGAAGAAGTATTGGCACGGTGCTGCCGGCTGGCGTCAAGTTCGATCCCACGGATCAGGGGCTGATTGAGCACCTTGAGGCCAAACTGAGTGCTGACATCGCGAGATCTCACCCTCTCATCGATTTGTTCATACCAATCATCGACAGCGAGCACGACATATGCTACACCCATCCTGAGAAACTTCCAGGTAAGACACCGATCGGCCGTCTACTTGCACAAACATATTCCTTTGTTTATAGCTCTATTTTTTTAGACGTAGACCTAGTGAAGCAATTACAATTTGACAGTTAATAAAAAGTGAACAAGTGACTGCAACATGCCAAATATGTTATGGAAATGCCAACTACGTACACTAAAACCTGTATTCGGCTACTGCAGGTATCACACTGAGTGGCCTAAGCAAGCATTTCTTCCAGCGCAATTCCAGGGTGTTCAAAGGGGCACGTGAACGCGTTGCAAGATACAGTCGGAGTGCGGCATGCACATGATGTGGCACAAGACCGGCAATACCTTGCCGGTGATGGTCAACGGCCGGCAGACGGGTAGCAAAAAGGTTCTGGTGCTGCACACCAGCAAGAACTTCGACTAGCAGAGGACCAACTGGGTGATTCACCAGTACCACCTCAGGTACCTGGAGCAAGAGAAGGAGCGGGAGCTGGTCCTCTGCAAGATTTTCTACCAGATGAACACTAGGGCCAGGAGTAAAAAGATTATAACTTAGTTTGGTATTGGTACTTGTACTACCTTATCGTCCGCAAGTTGGTATTGTTGTTAACGATCTTCTGGTATGAACTTGTATTTGCTTCCAACCATCATGCCGAGGGTCGACGTGGATATAAAGCTGAATCATTTGTTTCAAAATGTATTTTCAGGCACCTGATTTTTATTTGATGGGTAGCATAAGCACCTGCCGTTCAAATTCCCAATTCTCCAAAAAAAATTGAAACAAGTGCATGCACTTATTATCATGATGAAAAAACAATATCCCTGCTGCATCCCAGTTATCAGTTTGTACTTGCAGAATTCTCTCGTTTATTGAGCATGTATATTGTTTTTTCAGGTCGAGCAAGTTTCAACTGGGCTATAGACTGCCCAGGCTTGGTTTTGTTTTTAACAGGCCCAGCCCATGACGACAATGGGGCACAAAGATCCAGCAGGTATCTACTGGCCTCTGGCCCACCAACGTTAGTTATATTTTGTCTTACAACATCCGCAGGCAGTTTTTTTTACTGAATGAAACACACAGCCCAGTTCTATTTTCCTCTTGAAACGCATGTCCTACATCCATTTTCTAATCTCTACCTATAGTTTTACTAGTTCATATACACGTATCATTATATTGAAAATACATAAAATTCCCTTTTCATATTTACATCCTTATTTTTGTTGTTTTTTCCCTCCCAGCGCTGATTTTTTTACCACTGGTTTTCCCTTAAACCAACTCAATTGTCCCACGTCTTATTTGTTACAAAAACAAAACGATTTTTTTGGTCAATCAATAAGTTCTTAAAAAATGTTTATCATTTCGGGATTACAACAGTTCGGACTCCACCGAAATATGCAAAATAAGGTTAAACTTTTTGATCTTGGTCCTGGGCAGAAAATGGACTGTAATAAATTACTGAAGAATTAGCAAATGGGCTGCAAATTATTAAAAAATAGCAAATGGGCTCTATGTAGTCTACCACAGATTTGGAGGCTGACTTGTGGGCCTACTAAGTTCATGCGTACACAAGGTTTCTCAAAAAAGAAACTTAATCAACAATCGACTCTACAAGCGTCAGACCGTTAGATGTCAATCTAACGACAATCATGCTTCTTCAGCCTCTGATCTTCCTGCCCCAGCCGCCCAAACCAGCGCCGTCGGAACCGCCTGCTCCCGCCTCCCGTGGCTGGCTGTGCTTCCGGGCAGGCCTCACGGCTCCATCATACTCACATCCCGGGCCTGTCTATCCCTCTACTCACCCACACCTCCTGTTATTTTCCGGCGACGGCAGCCGAACCAGTCAACCCTCGTACTCTCCACCGCGTGCGCAGCCACTGCCGTGTCTTCCCCGGCTCCGTGTCATTCCCTTCGTAGGCCTTGCCATCGTCCACCGCCTTGGTGCTCTCGGCGCGGCGTGGTCAACGAACGACATCCATCGGAAGTGGACTGTACGTGCAGAGGCTGACAGCTGGGTCTACGGCCGCACACAAGGAAATGCCTCCTTATTATGCGCAAAATAATGATTCCTCCACCTGACACCTGGGACCCGCCAGAAGGGCCTCTGTATTTCACGAAAAAAAGTTCCCTCAGCTGACAGGTCGGACCCACCAACTATATCTTCGCACGCAAGGAAGTGCCTTCTTATTGTGCACAAAAATATTAATACCCCCTGCCAGCTGGGACCCACCATAGTGGGAGGCTGACTTGTGGGCCTACTAAGTTGAAGGGGACGGAGGGCTTTGTCAACTTAGTCAATATATGGACGATTCTAGCTCCAGTGACCGTACGATGTCCATCCAATGGCCGTAGTGCTTCTTCAACCTCTGGTCTTCTCGCTCCAGCCGCCCAAAGCAGCGCCAGTCGTGCCGCCTGCTCCTGCCTCCCGTGGCCGGCTGTGCTGCCGCGGAAGCCTCACCGCTCCCTACTACTCCCACCGCTGGCCAGGCCATCCCTCCACTCACCCACACCCCTTGTTATTCTGCGGCGATGACAGCCTCACACCGCAGACGAACTAGTGAACCCTCGATGTCCTCTCCGCGTGGGCATCCACTGTCGCGTCTTCCCCGGATCCGCGTCGTCCCCTTCCTAGGACTCGTCGTCGTCCACTGTTGTGGTGCTCTCGGTGCGGCGTGGTCAACGTGGTCAACGACCGACTTCCATCGAAAGAGTACTGTACGTGGAGAAGCTGACAGCTGGGTCCACGGCAGCCGCAAGGAAGTGCCTCCTTATTACGCACAAAATAATTATTCCTCCACCTGACAGCAGGGACACACGGGACGGGCCACCATACTTCACGAAAAAAATCGTTTCCCCCTGACTGCTGGGACCCATCGGATGGGCCACTGTATTTCGTGAAAAAAATGTTCCCCCCGCTGTCAGCTCGGACCCATGATACGTCTCCAACGTATCTATAATTTTTTATTGTTCCATGCTATTATATTACCCCTTTTGGATCTTTATGGGCTTTGTTTTACACATTTATATCATTTTTGGGACTAACCTACTAACCGGAGGCCCAGCCCATATTGTTGTTTTATTGCCTGTTTCGGTATTTCGAAGAAAAGGAATATCAAATGGAGTCCAAACGAAACGAAACCTTCGGCAGCGTTATTTTTTGGAAGAATATCATCCAGGAGACTTGGAGTTCACGTCAAAAGAGCCTCAAGGAACCACGAGATAGGAGGGCGCCCCCCCCTACTGGGCGCGCCCCCCTGTCTCGTGGGCCCCTCGAGCACCTCCCGACCGACTTCTTTCGCCTATATAAGCCTACGTACCCTAAAAACATCGAATATCAAGATAGATCAGGAGTTCCGCCGCCGCAAGCCTCTGTAGCCACCAAAAACCTCTCGGGAGCCTGTTCCGGCACCCTGCCGGAGGGGGAACCCATCATCGGTGGCCATCTTCATCATCCTGACGCTATCCATGACGAGGAGGGAGTAGTTCACCCTCGGGGCTGAGGGTATGTACCAGTAGCTATGTGTTTGATCTCTTTCTCACTCTCTCGTGTTCTCTCTATGGCACGATCTTGATGTATAGCGAGCTTTGGTATTATAGTTGGATCTTATGATGTTTCTCCCCCTCTACTCTCTTGTGATGAATTGAGTTCCCCTCTTGAACTTATCTTATCGGATTGAGTCTTTGATTTGAAAACACTTGATGTATGTCTTGCCATGTTTATCTGTGGTGACAATGGGACATCACGGGTCACTTGATGTATGTTTTGGTGACCAACTTGTGGGTTCCGCCCATGAACCTATGCATAGGGGTTGGCACACGTTTTCTTGACTCTCCGGTAGAAACTTTGGGGCACTCTTTGAAGTACTTAGTGTTGGTTGGATAAATCTGAGATTGTGTGATGCATATCGTATAATCATGCCCACGGATACTTGAGGTGACAATGGAGTATCTAGGTGACATTAGGGTTTTGGTTGATTTGTGTCTTAAGGTGTTATTCTAGTACGAACTCTTGAATAGATCGATCCAAAAGAATAACTTTGAGGTGGTTTCGTACCCTACCATAATCTCTACGTTTGTTCTCCGCTATTAGTGGCTTTGGAGTGACTCTTTGTTGAATGTTGAGGGATTGTTATATGATCTATCTATGTTATTATTGTTGAGAGAACTTGCACTAGTGAAAGTATGAACCCTAGGCCTTGTTTCCTATCATTGCAATACCGTTTACGCTCACTTTTATCGCTTGCTATCTTGCTGTTTTTATAATTTCAGATTACAAATACCTTTATCTACCATCCATATTGCACTTGTATCATCATCTCTTCGCCGAACTAGTGCACCTATAAAATTTACCATTGTATTAGGTGTGTAGGGGACACAAGAGACTCTTTGTTATTTGGTTGTAGGGTTGTTTGAGAGAGACCATCTTCATCCTACGCCTCCCACGGATTGATAAACCTTAGGTCATCCACTTGAGGGAAATTTGCTACTGTCCTACAAACCTGTGCACTTGCAGGCCCAACAACGTCTACAAGAAGAAGGTTGTGTAGTAGACATCAACCCACTGGAAGTGCCTCCTTATTACGCACAAAAAAATGAATACTCCCCTGCTAGATGGGACACACCTTGGTGGGAGGCCGATCTGTGGGCCTACTAAGTTGACGGGGACGGAGGGCTTTGTCAACTTAGTCAATATGAACGATTCTAGCTCCAGTGACCGTACGATGTCCATCCAACGACCATAGTGCTTCTTCAACCTCTGGTCTTCTTGCTCCAGCCGCCCAAACCAGCATTGGTTGTGCCGCATACTCCTTCCTCCCGTGGCCGGCTGTGCTGCCACGGAGGCCTCACCGCCCCCTACTATTCCCACCGCTGGCCAGGCCGTGTGGCGACGGCAGCCTCACACCATAGCCGAATCAGTGAACCCTCGTACTCCTCTTTGCGCGGGCTTCCACTGCCGCGTCTTCCCCGGCTCCGTGTCATCCCCTTCCTAGGCCTCGCCGTCGTCCACCGCCCTGGTGCTCTCGGCGCGGCATGGTTATTATTGTTGAGAGAACTTGCACTAGTGAAAGTATGAACCCTAGGCCTTGTTTCCTATCATTGCAATACCGTTTACGCTCACTTTTATCGCTTGCTACCTTGCTGTTTTTATAATTTCAGATTACAAATACCTTTATCTACCATCCATATTGCACTTGTATCACCATCTGTTCGCCGAACTAGTGCACCTATACAATTTCCCATTGTATTGGGTGTGTTGGGGACACAAGAGACTCTTTGTTATTTGGTTGCAGGGTTGTTTGAGAGAGACCATCTTCATCCTATGCCTCCCACGGATTGATAAACCTTAGGTCATCCACTTGAGGGAAATTTGCTACTGTCTTACAAACCTGTGCACTTGCAGGCCCAACAACGTCTACAAGAAGAAGGTTGTGTAGTAGACATCAAGCTCTTTTCTGACGCCGTTGCCGGGGAGGTGAGTGCTTGAAGGTATATCTTTAGATCTTGCAATCGAATATTTTTGTTTCTTGTTTTATCACTAGTTTAGTTTATAAAAGAAAACTACAAAAAATGGAATTGAGTTTGTCTTATACGCTTCATCTTTTTATTATCTTTCATGAGAATGATGGAAAGGAAAATTGTGCTCAAGTGCTAGAAAAAGAATGCATTAAAATGTTTGGTACTAGATCTTTGTATGATGAGCATGATTGCAATGTTGTTAGTATGAATTCCTTGAATATCCATGATTCTAATGATATGCAAAGCCACAAGCTTGGGGAAGCTATGTTTGATGAAGATGATATTTTTAGTCCCCCAAGTTTTGATGAGCAAATTTATTATGATGACAGCATGCCTCCTATTTATGATGATTATATTGATGAAAGTGGGTTTGGAAGAGTGTCAACTTTAGGAAGCAATGATCCCACTATTTTGGAGGATGTTGAATCTTATTGTGATGAAAGTGGATTTGGAAGAGTGTCAACTTTATTTAGTGATGATTCCACTATTTCGGAAGAGGTTCCAATTGATTATGAGAACAAAGTTGCTATCTATGATGATTATTGTGATGACTTGTATGCTATTAAGAATAATGATAACCATGAAACTTGTCATCATGATTTTAGTTTTCAATTGGATTATGCCTCACATGATAATTATTTTGTTGAGTTTGCTCCCACTACTATTCATGAGAAGAAATTTGCTTATGTGGAGAGTAGTAAATTTTCTATGCTTGTAGAACATGAAAAGAATGCTTTAGGTGCTGGTTATATTGTTGAATTCATTCATGATGCTACTGAAAATTATTATGAGGGAGGAACATATGCTTGTAGGAATTGCAATAATATCAAGTTTCCTCTCTATGTGCTTAAAGTTTTGAAGTTTTTTTTTGAAGATCAACGACAGTGGGAGAGCCTCCCACTGACTTTTGTATTACTCACAATAGAACAGTTATATGTGTGT
>NC_041391.1:229998540-230079911 GCF_002162155.2 Triticum dicoccoides
CCCGGCCGTAAGGGTTGCACAAAACAAAGACTATTGGCCTAAACTTACAATGTAATCAGAGAGAAAAGGATGGAGTTTCTCTGGACAGTTATGTACTACCAGCTCCAACAGATTTTTGAACCTAGCTAGCCATGCCACGAAGGAGTGTGGAATCCCCCTGAAATGTTGGTTATTTCTCTCCATCCACAGGCTCCAAGCAGCAAGCAAAAAAATATCCATGAATAGGGGTCGACGCCAGCTATCTCTCCCCCCATGCAAGATGGCTAACCTGTTGGTTCCTCCCGGCCAGGACATCCCAACCTTACTCCAGCAACGCTGGCTGAAGGGGCACGTGAAGAAGAGGTGCTCCACAGTTTCCTCGGGGGGGTTCTGACAGAACATGCAAGCATAATTATCCCTGGCTACAGCAAAATGTCGCCGCCTGAGCATGTTCCTGGTGTTCAAGCGATCGACTAGGAGCAGCCACCCGAACCGTTTGAATTGATCGGGCTTTTGGAATTCCAGAGCCAACAAAACGCCTCATCAGCCACCACTTGCCTGAAATAGTGGTTGTAGTACTTTTTGGAAGAAAACGCCCTAGATCACAGACCCAAGTGTCGGCACAGTCACTGTCCAGTCTGACGTGCGTAGACCCACGCTGAATCTCTCTGATATCCTCCCTGGCCTGGATCGAAAGAGGCAGGCTGAAGATCGTGGCCGGGTCAGTGGTCGTGAGAACCTTGGCAATGGAGTCATCCTCGTTCAGGGCAAAGGAGAAGGCTCGTGGATACATGTCCATCAGCGTGGAGTCATTGTCACCAAACCAGACATCTTTCCAAAACAAAGAGCTAGAACCATCCCCAGGGATGACCTTGGTGATCCCCCGAAAGGTCCCACTGAGCTGCATCACATCTTTCCACCAGAAGGAACCCACCAAATCAGTGGCGTGTGGTACCTTATTTGTGTAATATGCATCCCAGACTAGCTGAACCCAGGGTACATCCTCACGATTGTAGAACTTGAACAAGTACTTTAGGAGGAGCGCGACATTTTGCGTCTTGATATCAATAACACCAAGGCCACCACAACGTTTAGGTCGACAAACGAGCTCCCAGGCAGCAAGGGAGTTGGTTTTGACCCCATCATCAGAGTTTTTCGCCCAAAGGCAGTATCGGCGCAGTTTGTCAAGATGCTCAATCACTTTGGGGTGCAGCTTGATCGTACACATCGCATAGATCAGCATGGAGGTCACCACCGAATTGACCAGAGTCAACTTGGCCCCCGACGACATCAGCGATAAGGCGTTGGAAGTTTTCCTCTCAACTGATTGCACCAACGGCATGAGATCTAGAACACTCAGCCTCGTTGTTCCCATGGGGAGACCGAGGTAAGTGAATGGCAAGGTGCCAACAGAGCAGCCAAAGACCTCTGCTAACTCACTAGCATGTTGGTGGTCGACGTTAATGGGTATGAGGGTTGATTTATGGAAGTTGATCTTGAGCCCCACTGAAATTGCATGATCCTCCAAGATAAGTTTCATGCGGGCGGCCTGTGTAGGACAAGCTTGCATAACCAAGATTGTGTCATCAGCGTATTGCACCACCGGGAAGTCACCTGCATTTTCATGAGGAATAGGAAGCTCCAGTAGGCCCTGGGCGTAAGCGTCGTTGATTGCAGCCTGGAGCAGGTCAGCTGCAAGAACAAAGATCAGTGGCGAGAGAGGGTCACCCTGCCGTACGCCACATTTGCATTGAAATTTCCGACCGGGAACACCATTCAAGAGGACAGATGAAACTCCCGAACCAAAGATCGTTTCCATCCAACATAACCACTTTTCATCAAATCCCATGTGCTTCATGATTTCCAACATGGGGGCATGTTCAATCGTATCAAAGGCCTTGGCAAAGTCAAGCTTAAGCAAGATAATCTCTCTCGCAGATGACTGGCACTGATGAATATATTCGTACGACCACGCAAGACAATCCTGAATGGTCCTCCCCTTGATAAAACCATATTGATTCCTGTGGATGATATTGAGAATAACTTTCTGCAGTCGGTTAGCCAGGATCTTTGTAATGATTTTCAGACAACAATTCAATAGGGTAATTGGTCTAAAATCATTAGCCGTTTCTGGAGAGGATATTTTTGGAATCAGGGTGATGTATCTCTCACTAATGCTAGTGATATCTAGCCCACCTGCATGGAAAGCGTGACACAGGTCGTAAAAATCCGACTTGATGATTTGCCAGCAGTTCTTAAGAAAACAACCATTGAAACCATCCGGGCCAGGGGCTCTGTCATTAGGCATTTCCTTAATAACAACATATATCTCTTCAGTAGAGAAGGGCGCACTCAATTGGTCCAACCCATCAATCCGGCGGATTATCCTAGAGAGATCGAACCGCATGCTGGTGGGTTTAGACGAACCTAAGCGTTCCTTGTATGCATTGAACAGAACCCCCTCCTTGCCAACATGGTCATGGATTTCCACCTCACCAACTCTAAGCATGGCAATAGCATTGTGCCTATATCTCTCTGTGGCCAGCGGTTGGAAGAGCTCAGTGTTCTCATCAGCAAATCGAAAATACCTGATAGTATATCTCTTCCTCCAATATTCATTCTGGTATTTGAGCAGGACCTGCAAGTGGGTTTTCAAAATCTTCCTGAAGTTTGATTCCTGGACATATAAAGGTCGTTTATCCCCAAGAGTGTTCATGATAGCCAGAGCCTCATTACTGTTTTGAATCATAATTTTAAGTTTTGAGACACCCTTGCTCCATCGCTTAAGATCATATCTCAGGGTTTTAAGCTTTTTGCATATGCGAGCTGCGGCATTGGGTGCGTGACATGCCTTAGACCATGAGCTAGCAACAATCTCCATGAACCCATTATGATTAATCCAAAAATTCTCAAACCGAAAGAGCTTGGACTGGGGGATACTCGATTCAATTGTGACCACGCATGGGATGTGGTCAGACACCGGCTTCCCCAGAGGTAGGACCATCGTGTTTGGATATGATGTAGTCCAACAAGATGACGTGAAGAACCAATCCAACTGTTCCAGCAGAGGATCATCTTGCATATTGCTCCAGGTATATGCCCGGCCTTTCACAGGTAATTCCATAAGCGACTGTGCACGGATGAGCTCGTTAAACAACAGCATGTCTGCAGCGTCACCCCCAGGTTTGTTTCTGTTATTCGTGGATCGAATAAAATTAAAATCACCAAGAATCAGCCAGTTTTCATCATCAGGAATATTCAGGTCAAAGAGCCAATTTGTGAAATCCACTCGATGCTGGCCAGAACAGGGGCCATAGACATTGATCAGATTCCATGAATCGTTCGATTGCGTGGCAACAAAAGAAATCCCCACCGCAAAAGAATCCACATACCAAGGTGTGCCCATAAACACAAAACTATTCCAAATGATAATGATACCACCCGAGGCACCCACTGATGGTGCAAAAAAAAATTTATCGAAACGCTTGGGGCAGAAAGTTTTAACAAAAGCAAGATCGAAGGATTCACGTTTAGTTTCCTGGATACATAGCACAGAACAACCGCTAGTATCGATCGCATTTCTAATAGCCAAAAGTTTTGCATCAGAATTTATGCCTCTGATGTTCCATGAGAGCACGTTCCACGATTTATTCATCAGAAAAGAAGACTTCAGCCTTCAGCGACCACCGACGAGTGCTGGTCATCCAGCAACTTCTCGTGGGAGAGGGCTTCCGAAGCAATTCCACAATTGCTTCCCATCTGTTGAAGATCTTCGATCGGCGTTGGGGGGGGGGGGCAAGCAGCAGTGAGCACTTGCACAGGAGCAGCAGCCAAAGAAACAGCAGTGACAAAAGGAGTCTCACGTGGTTTCACCCTTGACTTGGAACGCTTAGTGTCGGAAGCATGGTTGATTTTGAATCCATCATACTTGTTGGATCTAGTACTCCGTCTGACAGCAGTGGTGTCCAAAGGCACTAATACATTGCGATGTGGTGGAGCATTGAACACAGAGGAGGATGCAATCACCTGAAGCGCATTAGGCTGGTCTGATGGAGGCACTAACTGAGATTCCACATCTGCTGAGACAAGCTGTGTGATCGCCTTGAGGCCAGGAGAATGATCTGGCAAATCCCAGTCCGCAGCGGATAACCGAGCCCTGGTTTCAGAATGCAGCAAAGACGATGGAACAACAACTATTCCCCACTGAAATGTAGTAGCAAAGATCATGGAGAGGACATCAGGTTCAGGTGTCATACATTCAATCCAGGCTGCAACCGCGGTATTAAGATGGTTCTAAATTATCTTGAAAGGGTTGAGGGGCAGCATCACAGGAGCAGTACGCTGGAAGGAGATAGCTGGTGTGTATATGCGCTTGAACATCCTCCCGATCCAAAGCAGAAACTCATGATCAGCAGCAACTTGAAGATAAACAATGCTTCCTCCGGCTCTGACGAACTCCATTCTAGCCACAGGATTGTCATTCACAAATCCGTTGGCCAAAGCTTCCACCGCCTGAAACTCAGAGTTAGATGACCAAATATCAGACAGGTTGTCGTGCACATTATGCTCCGGATCCACACCATCCATGAGTGATGATCCATCATACTGAAAGAATGTCCTGAAACTGAACCCAGTATATGGTGGAGGGATCACAGGCCACACCCCCACCCATTCTCCTGAACTTCCTGAGCAGGTTCAGGGGCGTTCCAGGCAGCCTCATTCAGAGCATCTTGAGCAGCCATCTCATCAATTCCCGCTTGCTGCATGAGGGTGTAGTAAGGAAGCTGGTACGGATGTGGAGATGCATTCAGTAGCGGTGGGACATCCTCATTACCAACTAAATTTGGGATAATGTTTCTACCATTCAGAACATAAACATGCACCGACCACGAGCGGGCAAGACCTGGCAGTAAACCAACCCTGGTAATCACAAGACTGTGTGGCACCTCGGCAACATCTTTGATATGGCATTTGACAAGGATTCTAGCCTTGTTCTGGCCCGGACGGGGCCAGACTAGCAGCTTTCCAAAGTTAGAAACAGCCTTGTGAACGTAATGTTCAGTTTGATAATCCATTGGAAAAGCAAGAAACATAACCCAAACTTCATATTCGAAAGCAGGCATGCGCATATTGATACTCTCGTCATGCGGAACTAGGGAGAAGGTGGAATCATCAATCAAAGCATGTGGTCCTTCCCTAATGGCAGCATCTCTACTTTCCATATCCGCAAACACCACACACCCGATACCCAATGGGTAAACAAAGTCATCAAGCAGTTCATACTCTAAATCCCCAATAATAATGCGGTAGACCTCGGCTAACCAGAACTCCTTCTGATGATCAGGAACTGGAGGGTGGACAGAAAAGATGGTGTACCTATCATGGTTCAGAGGCGGATCATCCACCACCATGACATGAGGCTGGACGCGGTGAGCAGGCCCACGATCAAAGGTCAATCCATCCGGAGCGAAGGCAAATGGGCTCACTGGGAAGTTTGCCATGGTTGAGGGAGCCGGGGACTGCGCGTGCTAGAGAGAGTTCGGCTGAGGATGATGTGTGGTATTCTTGCTCAAGGTCGAAGTCGAGAAGAATCGAGATGTTGGAGGCGTGGGTGTGGAACTCGAGGAGGGCATTGGCTCACCCGATTGGGGTTTTTGGTAGGCAGAATTGACTACACCCTGACCAGGTAGGCGTATCATCAAGCAATGAGAGTTAGCCACATCCGCGAGGTGCGGGATTTTCTGTTTCCATTTCCAAATCCAACGACCATGCGAATCCCTATTAACACGGGCCATACCAACCTCCATAGAGTTACCAACCACAGACTCATCCACAGCAACCCGAGGCAAGATCCTCTCCGATTGTGTTAGATGTTTTCGTTTCCAGGCCCAACGAGGGAAAGAAGTACAAGCCTTGGGCTTTCATGACTTGTGGCCCAGACGAAAGCAGAGAGGGCAGCGTTGAAGCCCAGGACAGAGCCTAGTCATATGGTCAAACGCAGAACAAGCAGTACATGGAAAACCCAAAGGATCCGGACCCACCTTGCATGGCACATGCTCATGTTCATCAGTACGTGGAGCAGAACAAGCGCAGACTCCAGAATCATCCCCACAGCGTTGACAAAAAACTCCAGTGCAAGATTCGTTAACATGACCAAGACGATCACAGAGAGAGCAATGCAAAAGCCTTTTGTAAATATATTCTTTGGTTGGGACTGACGATACTTGGACCATAAGCTTAACGCTATCATTATCATATCCGGCCTGCCAGCCATCCAAAATAGAAAGTAGAGTATCATTCGGGATTAAATCCCACAGACCCACAATATATTGTTCACCACGAAAAGAAGGCAACCTTCCAGGAATATCGGAAGAAATAGGTAAATATATTGAACCAATCCGAAAAGAATCCGGAGAAACCGGATTAAAGAAACTTCCAAAGGAGATCTGATCTGAGGGCTCGCCGGAATGAAAGTCCGTCGGCGGCGGAATGAAACCCAATTTTAGCAGCACTGGAATAGACGTGGGATCCAAGGGCAGCTTACTCTGAGTAGAAAGCCATTTAGATTTGATTGCCGGACGCGGTGAGGAAGCCAAACCAGTCAGCTCAGAATCAGCATGCCATGAGGGGAGCTGGGGACGTGAACCCATACTACGATGAAGATGAAAATGACAGACAAAGTCCGGCCAAATATGGTCCCTTAATCCAAAAATGAAATGCCCCACACGATTTGAGGCCACTGAGAACCGAAAATGGCAATCACCCAAACACATGACATTGAAACCATCACTAAGACCTCCAATACATGACTGAAGGGCCAAACCCACCGAATCCACCGAGAGGGGAAAAGACACCGAGGAGAAGGAGACTTCAAGGAAGAATTCCTTAGAGCCGGGGTTGGGGACGAAGTGGACCGTAGATCCAAACCTTGCACGCACCTGTGCCTCGACCTTGAGGCCAGGGGAGACATCCCAGTGAAGGAGGCCGTCCATTGGGGTCGTCGGAGGGATATCCTAGGGTTAAACCCTAGAATCTCCATGGGAGTCGCCTGAGGTGGGAGGAGGTGGAGGGAGGTGCGCCATCTTCTTTTTTTGACGGTAGAATTATCTAAAGTTTTGAAGTTATGCTTGTTTTACCTTCCTATGCTAGTTGATTATTGTTCCCATAAGTTGTTTGCTCACAAAATCCCTATGCATAGGAAGTGGGTTAGACTTAAATGTGCTAGTCATATTCTTCATGATGCTTTCTTTATGTTTCAATTCTTATCTTTTATGTGAGCATCATTTCATCATGCCTAGCTAAAAAGGCATTAAAGAAAAGCGCTTGTTGGGAGACAACCCAATATTTACCCTTACTGTTTTTGTGTGTCCACATGATTATGCTACTGTAGTAATCATGTTTTATAGCTTTTGTTTCAATAAAGTGCCAAGTAGAACCTTTGGAAAGACTTGGGTGAAGTTTAGGTGATCTTGCTGTAAAAAAACAGAAACTTTTGCGCTCACGAGATTAGCTGCCATTTTTTACTGGAGAGTGCTTTTAGGTTGATTCTTTTTGAAGATGATTAATAGACAAAGTCCTCAGGTCCAGAAATGTATTTCAGAATTTTTTGAGTTCCATAAGTATACGTTTGATACAGATTACTACAGACTATTCTGTTTTTGACAGATTCTGTTTTCTATGTGTTGTTTGCTTATTTTGATGAATTTATGGCTAGTATGTAAGGGTATGAACCATAGAGAAGTTGGAATATAGTAGGTTTAACACCAATATGAATTTAGAATGAGTTCATTACAGTACCTAAGTGGTGGTTTTATTTTCTTATACTAACGGAGCTTATGAGTTTTGTTTTGAGTTTTGTGTGGTTGAAGTTTTCAAGTTTTGGGTAAAGATTCGATGGACTATGGAATAAGGAGTGGCAAGAGCCTAAGCTTGGGGATGCCCAAGGCACCCCAAGGTAATATTCAAGGACAACTGTCGGTGTCAAAACCGGCGGATCTCGGGTAGGGGGTCCCGATCTGTGCGTCTTAGGCTGATGGTAACAGGAAGCAAGGGACACAATGTTTACCCAGGTTCGGGCCCTCTCGATGGAGGTAAAACCCTACTTCCTGCTTTATTAATATTGAAGATATGAGTAGTACAAAAGTAGATCTACCACGAGATCGTAGAGGCTAAACCCTAGGAGCTAGCCTATGATGGTATGATTGTAATTGTGATCGTCCTTCTAAGGACCATCCTCTCCGGTTTATATAGACACCGGAGAGAGCTAGGGTTTACATGGAGTCGGTTACAAGGAAGGAAATACAATATCCAGATCGCCAAGCTTGTCTTCCACGCAAAGGAGAGTCCCATCTGGACACGGGCCGGAGTCTTGAGTCTTGCATCTTCACGCTTCAATAGTCCGGACGATGTATATAGTCCGGCTGTCCGGATACCCCCTAATCCAGGACTCCCTCAGTAGCCCCTGAACCAGGCTTCAATGATGGTGAGTCCGGCGCGGAGTCTTATCTTAGGCATTGCAAGGCGGGTTCCATCTCCGAATACCCCAATGTATCTGCTACGACAAATAGTGTCCGCCTCTGCAAGATGATCTTCACATGCCATTGTAGGGAACATAGCATAAATCCATTCTGCTGACAATCTTTGTACGCCGTGTCCTTGCATCGTGGCCTGGTCCAACACGAACCAACGTTTCTTGCCCCACCTCGACTTGTGTTGCGAGGCGGTTTTATTGGCACGTCCTGCCAAAGTAGAGATCGTGCTCCTCTTATTATGGAGTCTTCCATCAATATGGGCGTATGTGACCCCAGAAGATCGTTGGTATGACTCCATGTATTTTTGGATAAGTCTCAAGCGGTCACGCTGAGGACTCTTTATATTCATCCCCTTTATAAAGAGGTCGAGGCCTATGCCTCTTTTCCACCTCCTTTGCTCCTTCTTGCACCTCGAGTTCTAACACCCAAGACCCAAGCTCCAACACCCCAGATCCTCCAATATGTCCGGATCCAACGCAAAAGGCCAGTGGGTGGCCTCCTCGATCCAAGAGGAGGACATTACGAAGCTTAGGGAGGTCGGATACCTGACCGCCGACATCCAGCACAGGCTTCCTGCTCCAGGGCAAGTTATCCCTACGTCGGAGCCCAACGAGAGCGTTGTGTTTGTCCCTCACTTCCTCCGAGGCCTGGGCCTCACCCTCAACCCCTTTGTGAGGGGGCTCATGTTTTACTATGGGTTGGATTTTCATGATCTGGCTCCAGACGCTATCCTCCATATCTCGTCGTTCATTATCGTGTGCGAGGCTTTTCTCCACGTCACCCCACACTTCAGCTTATGGCTCAAGACCTTCAATGTGAAGCCGAAGATGATCAAGGGGCGACATGCGGAGTGCAGAGGTGCCATAATAAGCAGGAACGCCGATGCCCCATGGCCAGAGGGTTCTTTCCCGGAAGTATCCGATGTATGGCAACGGAGGTGGTTTTATGTTACGGCTCCTAGAGGCACGAAGTGGGTAGCCGCCCCTGGGTTCCGCTCGGGCCCTCCGTCACAATTGGCGTCTTGGACCGACGTAGGACGGAATTGGGGGCTCGCTGGTGATATACCAGTACTGCAGAATCGCATCCGGGAGCTTATTGAGAGGGACATAAATCTTGTCAGCATAATTCAAGTGATGTTAATCCGACGGATGTTGCCGTGCAAACGTCGGCCTCTCCGGATGTGGGAGTTTAATCCGGAGGGTTCGCGGACTATTAAGCACTTCTTCGGCCTGAAGCTCGAAGGGATGTGTAAATTATTCTTCGGACCACAAGTAAAGTGTCCGAACATCACCGAGGATGCGGGCCTAAGCTGCAATCGCCTAGATGCCCAAGTAAGTAACTTTAAAGCCGGACACTTCGTTTATATTTATCATAACCATTATTCTAAAAAAACCTCCGTGGCCAGGAATGGCTCACCAAGGCGGAGAGAATCAGGTGTCCAGCGCCACTTCCTGAAGGCTCGCCTGGTCCAACCGTTGCCAAGATGCTTGGCCGGGTGCTCAGCAAAATCCCCTCAGGGAAAGGCAAAGGAAAGGGCAGTGAAGCCGAACTTCACACACTACGCATCGAAACCGGGGGACTCGTTACCTCCCCTGAGGAAGATAGTCGGGAAGGGGAGGCTAAAGCCTCCTCCCCGCGCGGGACGAAGTGGGCCGCCTCCGAAGACTTGGAGGCAGAGATGCCCATGCCAGGGAAGAAGGTATCCCCAGGGGGCTCTGCCGCAACGGGCATCCTCACCATGTCGTGCCCACCAATGGGCCAGCCCTCCACCGTGCTGTAAGTTAATCGTTAATTTGAAGGTACGGTGTTTCTCCGAGATCCATAACCGGGACTTCGTCTTTTGCAGTCCGGCGAGCAGCTCTTCTCAACAGAGTTCGTCTTTGGGGGATCTTCCTCCGGAGATGATGGAGAGTGGTACCCCACCCACCTCTCCACCTCATGAAGCGGGCGACACTAAGGTGTCGTCACGGAGGAGTCCAGATCTGCCGAAGCTGGAAGCTAATACGTCAGTCGCCCTGAGCCCGGAGCATTTGGCTCCCACGGGCGGCGATGAGAAGGGTCCGGCATAGTTCGGTGTCTGGCCGGATGTACTGGCAGGCCTTCTGGAGCGAACCGTGCTCTCGGAGGAGCACCGCTCATTAATGAGCACGGTACTCACGAAGATTTCATCCCCTACAAGCAGTTTGAATGAGGCATTTACAAGCCTGCTCAAAGGCTTTGAGGTATGTAGTGAAAAAATGCACTGTTTTTTGGTTGTGAAGCACACGCTAGGTGTGCTCCCTATGGATAGTAGCCCCTGAGACTCTGGTTGCCCGCCTTAGGCGGCAAACGGGGGATCACATAGTAATGGCTGCGTCGTATATGTGCGCAGGTATCTAAGGATCCGGCAGCCAACCAGTCTGTTGAAGTTGCCGAACTAAGGAGGCATATCAGATCTATCGATGCCGATATCACGCTGGTGAACAAACGTCTGGAAGAGTCACAGGGTATGTGCTCTGCTTCCCTTATTATGTTGTATAGGAAAATGCGAGAGGGGCATAATATTAATGCAATGTGTTTGTACTGCAGATGGTGCTGCTGCCTTGGAGGCCCTGAGGGCGGAACTTGCTCAGGTCAAGGAACAAGCTCGGGCTAGCAATGCGGCTTCCCTAAAGGCGGCCGAAGAATTGAGAGCCGAACAGGCTGCTCATCACCGAGGCGAGGAAAAGATAGCCGAAATGGCTGGGGAGTTAAAAAATGTCGCCGACCGGTATGTACTCCTTGAAAAGGAGAATAAGGCTAGTTTGGCCAAGCTGGACAAGGCACTTAATGTCGCCAGAGAGATGCGGACCGAGATCCGGGGTATGCGGGAGGAGCTCCAACAGGCCGACAAAATCATGGCTGGGGGCTCCTACTTACTACCGACGAAGATTTTGGATCTGAAGTATGCTCCCCTGGCTGGGCGCTGGAGTCCTGCAGACGCATATGCGGACTTGGCAAATAGTATAGCTGACGCTGTCAAGTTCTTCGAGGGTCAAGGTGATAAGGAAGTGGAGAAGCTTTTCTGGTCGCAATTCAATGCTCCCACTCGCCCGCTGCCTCTAAATGAGAAGGTGGCTGCTGTGGTGGAGCTTCACAGGCTGTCCAGGCTTGCAATGCGGTCTGTAGTAGACCATCTTTGGCCGAAGGGGCCTAAGCCGGACAGTTACTTTTGTTTGGTGCAGCAATTCCTTGGGGCCGTGTCTCGGATTGACGCCATGAGGAGGTCGGCGTGCATAGAGGGTGCACGAATGGCTCTTGCCCGCGTTAAAGCCTATTGGACGGATATGGAGGCTACCATTATAGCGACCCAGGATCCGGCAGGAGGCCAATATCTGGCCGAGCACTACTTGGCGCAGGTCATAGAAGGTGCCCGCCTAATAGAGGCGCAGTGCTCGAAGAATGTCTTGTTCGAGTGATAAGTCGAATCATTGTAAAAACAATGTTTATTTTGATTATGAGGCTATATTTATATTTTTTGCCCAGAAGTATGATTGTGTCCCCTTTGCGGCCGTTTTTTTATATAAATATGAGTAATCTGAAAGTTAGCAGTCGTTGGCTTCAGCCCCCACGCATGCAATGCGGGGGTGTTCGCGAAAAATATGCTTAATCACACTTGATCCAACGTCTTGGTCCATTAAGGAGGTGATCGCACGTCGAACTAGGCAACCGGACTATATAGCTGTAACACTTTTGCTTAGCCATGGCGGTCTAACGGTGGGGCTACTATGTAGCCCCTGGTACCTTCGCGTGCATCCGAATACGGGCGCGTATGTACATGGCCGGGAAACGGCCCTTCGTTAATGCGGAGGAATCCTAAAGATTCCGGCGAGTCTTCGAGTGGTTGAACAGTCTCTCGCTATATCATGACAGTCAGTTTTTGGCTTTCTCTATTGAGGTGCTCATCCGGAATAACCAGGGCACAATCGCAGTAGTTCTCCTTTGGCCGCCTTGGCCGATAATAATGGAACATAAGGCGGCAAACCCAGGAGCCGGGCAAACCCAACATTTGACCAAAGACATGATTCGGAGCTGATGCATATAAGGCCAAACTCGTGACGCCGAACACTGCCGAAGGTATTCGGTCTTTGTAAAAGAAAACAGGCTGACGTAAGCCTATTATAAACCCTGAATTTCCAGGTACGTGCGCTTAGTCTGTCGTGGCGAAATGCCAATAACGGCAGTATCCTCTGTGGGTATGGAACCCATGGGATGGTTAAACAACAAGAGGCAGTAGAAAAGGTTTACATAGGGGCTTAATCTAAAAAGAAACCTATTGAACGGGGCCCTGCTGCACGTCTGCACCTTTGTCTTCGTTGTGTCGTATCCTGGAAGGGTATCGCGCGAACTTTGTCTGTGGAAAAAAGAAAACTCGTATGAGAGTACAACGTAAGTATGCGATGGATAATAAAAGTGTAAGATGTTGGCCTGCCAGTAAGGTTGAGCCAAGTGTGGGGCTGCATTAAATGTTTATAGCCCCTGGTGTCCGCTGTGGGATTACATATATGGTGCCCTGGTTCAGTTTTATCCGGGCTACGGGACTCGTCTAACCGTGTCTGTGGTCGTAATGACCAGTCATGTTTTTTGATATTGGAGGCCGCTTATAGTCCGGCCGCCAGGGCCGTTGCGTGTTCCTTTGTGCGTGAAGAGAGCTATGTGATTCCGCTAACGGTGATGACGCCACGTGGACCAAGCATCTTGAGTGTAAGGTAGCCATAGTGCGGCAGTGCGTTGAAGCGGGCGAAGGCCATTCTTCCAAGCAATGCCTGATAGCCGCTTTGGAAGGGTGTGATGGTGAAGAGTAGTTCTTCGCTTCTAGAGTTGCTTGGGGAGCCGAATGTTACTTCCAGCATGACGGAGCCCCTGCCGTAGGCTTCAACGCCTGGTATCACCCCTTCAAAGGTGGTGTTGCTTTGGCTAATTCTGGATGGGTTTATCCCCATTCCACAGACAGTGTCCTCGTATATTAGGTTGAGACTACTTCCACCGTCCATGAGGACACGGGTGAGATGGTATCCGTCGATTATTGGGTCAAGCACTAAGGCCTCTGATCCTCCATGCCGAATACTAGTTCGGCCGTTCATGTGATCAAAAGTGATCGGATGAGACATCCAGTAGTCAGATGTGGGTACGATGGGCTCTACATCCCGCGCGTCCCTGAGCGCGCGTTCGTGCCTTCTCGTGAATGTGTGACTTGTGTGGATCATGTTTACTGTTTTAACCTCTGGCAGGAATTTTTTCTGTCCCCCAGTGTTCGGCTGGCGAGGTTCATCCTCGTCTTCGCTTGGTGTGTCCCTCCCCTTGTGTTCGGCATTTAATTTGCCGGCCTGCTTGAAAACCCAGCATTCTCTATGCGTGTGGTTCGCAGGTTTCTCGGGGGTGCCATGAATTTGGCATAGTCTCTCTAGGACTCTGTTCAGACGGACGGTCCCTCTTTACTGCCTTTAAATGGCTTCTTTTGCCGATCAGGTCGAGAGACCCTGAATCCGACATTGACCGTTGTGTTGTCTGGGATCTCTTCCTTGTTTTGGCGTTTGTGTTTATTACGCCATGGCTTCCCGTTGCCATCCCTTATTTCGGATGTGTTGGGGTCGCTGGTGCCTTTACGGGCTAGCCAGCTATCTTCACCCGCGCAAAAGCGGGTCATAAGGCCTGTTAAGGCTGCCATTGTCCTTGGCTTTTCTTGACCGAGGTGCCGGGCGAGCCACTCGTCGCGGATGCTGTGTTTGAATGCTGCTAAGGCTTCGGCGTCCGGACAATCGACAATTTGATTCTTCTTAGTGAGGAATCTGTTCCAAAGCTTGCGGGCGGACTCTCCGGGCTGTTGGATTATGTGACTTAGATCGTCTGCATCCAGAGGCCGGACATAAGTCCCTTGAAAGTTGGCCCTGAAAGCGTCCTCGAGTTCCTCCAACTCCCGATTGAATTTTTGGGGAGGCTTTTCAACCATTGTCGAGCTGGTCCATTCAGCTTGAGGGGAAGGTATTTGATGGCGTGGAGGTTATCCCCATGAGCCATGTGAATATGCAGGATAAAATCCTCGATCCAGACCCCTGGGTCTGTCGTTCCGTCATATGCCTCTATGTTCATAGGTTTAAAGCCTTGTGGGAATTCATGGTCCAGTACTTCTTTGGTGAAGCACAGGGGGTGCACAGCCCCTCTGTATCTGGGCACGCCATGGCATGCAGTCGGCTGTCGTTGTGTCCAGTGTTTATTCCGAACTGGTATTTGGCTTGTATGATCATTTTGGCGACCATAGTCCCTCGCCGGGGTGTGTCCTTTAGATCTGTAGATGGACCTGGCTGCACTGGCTTTCTTATCCAGATGCTCACGTAGATCGTGTGGAGCGTCGGTAGCCGTTCTGTTGTGGTTGTGAAGCGGCACGTCTGGTCTCATGGTCGTATTATTCTTTGGAGGAACAGCCTCGTCATCGAATTCTGGCAGTAGTTTGCGTTTTGGATAGCTTTTTGTATGGCAATCGTCGCCATATCTTTCTTCAGTATCTAGCACTTTATTCCATCTGCGACTGAGCGTTTCCTGTGCGGCTTTGAGTCGTTGCTTATGCTTCTTTAGACTCCTCGTTGTGGCCATAAGCTTTCGGTGGAGGTTGTCTCGTTCCACACGTTCTTCTGGAATGATGAATGCATCATCGTCCGGACTGTGTTCCTGTCCTGGGGTGGTTTGATGAGCTCCTCCCTCCGGATCATTGTGATCGGGCATCTGCTCCGAACTCGGTTTGGCGTGACCTGGCTCGTCCTGCTCCATCGCTGGGTCCATGTGGTCGTTATTGCCTTCAGGGTTTACTGGTATGTCGATCCTTCTTGTGCTCTTGTCGCTATTTTTACTGTTGCTGGACTTTGAGCGGCGTCTGCGCCACGGTTTTGGCTTTTGCCCGGGTGTTTTATCTTTTGGATTATCGCTGTCATCCTTCTTGGGCGTATCCACCATGTATATATCGTGTGACGAGGTAGTGCTCCCATGCCCCAGAGATTCTGAAGCTTCTCCTGCATCATCGTCCATACCGTCGATGTCTTCGGAGTCGAAGTCAAGAACGTCGATTAAATCATCGATCGTGGCAATGAAGTGGGTGGTGGGTGGGCAGGGAATTCCTTCGTCGCCTGCTTCCCACTCAAACCAGACATAGTTCAGCCCAGAGCCTCTTGACAAAGAGAGAGAGACTTTAATGAGTTCAGCATGTTGCCAAAGGGAGAGTGCTGGAAGATGTCCGCAGCGGTAGACTCCGTTACCGGAGCCCAACCTGGCTCGGCTGGCTCGAGGGTGTGCGGACCAGAACCAACAACCGGATACGAGTCTGGAGGCCCGGGGTTATAGGCCTTCACAGAGGTGAGGCCTGCGTTCGGCTCCACCGCCGATGAGTATGCGGCCTGCGGGGCGGGGTCCACCCCTCCGTCCTTAGGCAACGCAACCTACTCCGGATTTAGATCCAGGGCTACTACAGGGGTGATATCCCGAGCATTGTCCGATAGCAGGTCTGGGCCGTGCTCGTCGTGACTGTCCGGCGCTCCTGGCACAGGCCAGATTCCGTTGAAGATCAAGTCTCCGCAGACATTGGTCGTATAGTTCAGGTTTCCGAACCTGACCTGGTGGCCGGGGGCGTAGCCATCGATCTGCTCCAGATGGCCAAGCGAATTGGCCTGTAGTGAGAGGCCGCCGAACACAAAGATTTGTCCGGGGAGAAAAGTATCGCCCTGGACCATGTTGTTGACGATTGAAGGCGCCATCAAGCCTCGAAGCGATGACACAGAGGAAATCTCAATGAAAGCACCAATGTCGGTGTCAAAACCAGCGGATCTCGGGTAGGGGGTCCTGATCTGTGCATCTTAGGTTGATAGTAACAGGAAGCAAGGGACAAAATGTTTACCCAGGTTCGGGCCCTCTCGATGGAGGTAAAACCCTACTTCCTGCTTGATTAATATTGAAGATATGAGTAGTACAAAAGTAGATCTACCACGAGATCATAGAGGCTAAACCCTAGGAGCTAGCCTATTATGGTATGATTGTAATTGTGATCGGCCTTCTAAGGACCATCCTCTCCGGTTTATATACACACCGGAGAGAGCTAGGGTTTACATGGAGTCGGTTACAAGGAAGGAAATACAATATCCGGATCGCCAAGCTTGTCTTCCACGCAAAGGAGAGTCCGATCCGGACACGGGCTGGAGTCTTGAGTCTTGCATCTTCACGCTTTAATAGTCCGGACGATGTATATAGTCCGGCTGTCCGGATACCCCCTAATCTAGGACTCCCTCAACAACCAAGAGCCTAAGCTTGGGGATGCCCTGGAAGGCAGCCCCTCTTTCATCTTCGTTCATCGGTAACTTTACTTGGAGCTATATTTTTATTCACCACAGGATATGTGTTTTCCTTGCAGCGTCATTTTCTTTTGTTAGTATTTGCTTGCTGTTATTTATATTTATGTTTTGCATCTTTAGTTTCAATAAAAATGTCAAGGATAGCCTTTGCCTTGCTTATTTTGCTAGTATACATGTTGCTGTTTGAAAACAGAAAGTTTACCGCTGTTGCAAAAATTTCCTAGAAAAGTCGGAGAATGGTATAATGTTGAATCTTTTTGCATATTAAGCTCTGATAAATTTATTACAGTGGGAATTTTCTCTCATAATTTTTTGAGTCAGGGAAGTATTGATACTCTTGCATTCTTTACAGACTGTACTGTTTTGGCAGATTGTTGTTATGGTTGCATTGTTTGCATATGTTTGCTTGTTTAATGATTCTATTTAAGGATAGGAGTATTAAATATGCAGAGGAAAATGATAAGGTTTTGCATTGGTTTATACTAACCTATCTCACGAGTTCTTGTTGAGTTTGGTGTGGATTAAGCTTTTGATAAAAAGAGAAACCATGATATGAGAGGAATTAAGGAGATACAAAAGTTCAAGCTTGGGGATGCCCAAGGCACCCCAAGATAATATTTCAATAATTCTCAAGCATCTAAGCTTGGGGATGCCCCGGTAGGCATCCCACCTTTCTTCTTCAACAACTATCGGTTAGTATCGGTTGAGCCTAAGTTTTTGCTTCTTCACATATTGTGCTATCCTTGCAATGTCATTTTATTTTGTTTTGCTTGCTGCTTGAATACAATACCAATCTGAAATTCTTAAATGTTAGAGAGTCTTCACATAGTTGCACAATTATTTGACTACTCATTGATCTTCACTTATATCTTTTGGAGTAGTTTGTCGTTTGCTCTAGTGCTTCACTTATATCTTTTAGACCACGGCGGTGGATTAATTTTGAAGAAATTGCTAGTCTCTCATGCTTCACTTATATTATTTTGAGAGTCTTTTAGAACAGCATGGTATTTGCTATGGTTACAAATTTGGTCCTAGAATGATGAGCATCCAAGTTGGGTATAATAAAAACTATCATAGGAAGTGAATTGGATGTTATGATCAATTTGTTGCTTGATAATTGTTTTGAGATATAAAGGTAGTAATGTTAGGGTCATGCTAGTGGATAATTATGAACTTGAGAAATACTTTTGTTGAAGTTGGCAAGTCCCGTGGCATGCACGTATGATAAAACTTGTGTGACAAATTTGTTGCATAAGGTGCTCTTTTGATTGTCTTCCTTATGAGTGGCAGTCGGGGACGAGAGATGGTCTTTTCCTACCAATCTATCCCTCTTGGGGCATGCGTAGTAGTACTTTGCTTCAAGGGCTAAGTAGACTTTTGCAATAAGTATATGAGTTCTTTATGACTAATGTGAGTCCATGGATATACGCACACTCATCCTTCCACTTTGCTAGCCTCTCTTATTACCGCACAACTTTCGCTGGTATTGAACCCATTATTTACCTTCCTCAAAACAACCACCATACCTACCTATTATGGCATTTCCATAGCCATTCCGAGATATATTGCCATGCAACTTTCCACCGTTCCGCTTATTATGACACGTTCCATCATTGTTATATTGCTCTTTGCATGATCATGTAGTTGACATCGTATTTGTGGCAAGGCCACCTTCATAATTTCATACATGTCGCTCTTGATTCATTGCATATCCCGGTACACCGCCGGAGACATTCATATAGAGTCATATTTTGTTCTAGCTTTGAGTTGTAATTCTTGAGTTGTAAATCCATAAAAGTGTGACGATCTTCATTATTAGAGCATTGTCTCAGTGAGGAAATGATGATGAAGACTATGATTCCCCCACAAGTCGGGATGAGACTTCGGACTTAAGAAAAAGAAAGAAAAAAAGAGAAAGGCCAAAAAAAAGGAAAGGCCAAAGAAAAAAAGAAAGAAAAAAGAAAATAATAAAATAAGAGAAAAAGAGAGAAGGGACAATGTTACTATCCCTTTTCCACACTTGTGCTTCAAAGTAGCACCATGATCTTCATGATAGAGAGTCTCCTATGTTGTCACTTTCATATACTAGTGGGAATTTTTTATTATAGAACTTGGCTTGTATATTCCAATGATGGGCCTCCTCAAAATGCCCTAGGTCTTCGTGAGCAAGCGAGCTGGATGCACACCCACTTAGTTTCTTTTGTTGAGCTTTCATATATTTATAGCTCTAGTGCATCCGTTGCATGGCAATCCCTACTCACTCACATTGATATCTATTGATGGGCATCTCCATAGCCCGTTAATACACCGAGTTGATGTGAGACTATCTTCTCCCTTTTTGTCCTTACAACCACCACCATATACCACCATAGTGCTATGTCCATGGCTTACGCTCATGTATTGCGTAAGAGTTGAAAAAAGCTGAAGCGCGTTAAAAAGTATGAAATAATTGCTCGGCTCTTGATCGGGGTTGTGCCTGATGGGAGTATTTTGTGTAATGAAAATGAAGCATGGCCTAACTATATATTTTTTAGGGATAAGCTTTCTTTGGCTATGCTATTTTGATAGGACATGATTATTTGTTAGTATGCTTTGAAGCATTATTATTTGTATGTTTTATAAGCTTTTATCTTGAATCATTTGGATCTGAACATTCATGCCACAATAAAGAAAATTACATTGAGAATTATGCTAGGTAGCATTCAACATCAAAAATTCTGTTTTTATCATTTACCTACTCGAGGACGAGCAGGAATTAAGCTTGGGGATGCTTGATACGTCTCCAACGTATTTATAATTTTTTATTGTTCCATGCTATTATATTACCCCTTTTGGATGTTTATGGGCTTTATTTTACACATTTATATCATTTTTGGGACTAACCTACTAACCGGAGGCCCAGCCCATATTGTTGTTTTATTGCCTGTTTCAGTATTTCGAAGAAAAGGAATATCAAACGGAGTCCAAACGGAACGAAACCTTCGGCAGCGTTATTTTTTGGAAGAATATCATCCAGGAGACTTGGAGTTCACGTCAGAAGAGCCTCGAGGAGGCCACGAGATAGGAGGGCACCGCCCCCCCTACTGGGCGCGCCCCTTGTCTCGTGGGCCCCTCGAGCACCTCCTGACCGACTTCTTTCGCCTATATAGGCCTACGTACCCTAGAAACATCGAATATCAAGATAGATCGGGAGTTCCGCCGCCGCAAGCCTCTGTAGCCACCAAAAACCTCTCGGGAGCCCGTTCTGGCACCCTGCCGGAGGGGGAACCCATCACCGATGGCCATCTTCATCATCCCGACGCTATCCATGACGAGAAGGGAGTAGTTCACCCTCGGGGATGAGGGTATGTACCAGTAGCTATGTGTTTGATCTCTCTCTCTCTCTCTCTCTCTCTCTCTCTCGTGTTCTCTCTATGGCACGATCTTGATGTATAGCGAGCTTTGGTATTATAGTTGGATCTTATGATGTTTCTACCCCTCTACTCTCTTGTGATGAATTGAGTTTTCCTCTTGAAGTTATCTTATCGGATTGAGTCTTTGATTTGAGAACACTTGATGTATGTCTTGCCGTGTTTATCTGTGGTGACAATGGGATATCACGTGTCACTTGATGTATGTTTTGGTGACCAACTTGAGGGTTCCGCCAATGAACCTATGCATAGGGGTTGGCACACGTTTTCTTGACTCTCCGGTAGAAACTTTGGGGCACTCTTTGAAGTACTTAGTGTTGGTTGGATAAATCTGATATTGTGTGATGCATATCGTATAATCATGCCCACGGATACTTGAGGTGACAATGGAGTATCTAGGTGACATTAGGGTTTTGGTTGATTTGTGTCTTAAGGTGTTATTCTAGTACGAATTCTTGAATAGATCGATCCGAAAGAATAACTTTGAGGTGGTTTCGTACCCTACCATAATCTCTATGTTTTTTCTCCGCTATTAGTGGCTTTGGAGTGACTCTTTGTTGCATGTTGAGGGATTGTTATACGATCTATCTATGTTATTATTGTTGAGAGAACTTGCACTAGTGAAAGTATGAACCCTAGGCCTTGTTTCCTATCATTGCAATACCGTTTACGCTCACTTTTATCGCTTGCTATCTTGCTGTATTTATAATTTCAGATTACAAATACCTTTATCTACCATCCATATTGCACTTGTATCACCATCTCTTCGCCGAACTAGTGCACCTATACAATTTACCATTGTATTGGGTGTGTTGGGGACACAAGAGACTCTTTGTTATTTGGTTGCAGGGTTGTTTGAGAGAGACCATCTTCATCCTACGCCTCCCACGGATTGATAAACCTTAGGTCATCCACTTGAGGGAAATTTGCTACTGTCCTACAAACCTGTGCACTTGCAGGCCCAACAACGTCTACAAGAAGAAGGTTGTGTAGTAGACATCAACCCACTGGAAGTGCCTCCTTATTACGCACAAAAAAATGAATACTCCCCTGCTAGCTGGGACACACCTTGGTGGGAGGCTAATCTGTGGGCCTACTAAGTTGACGGGGACGGGGGGCTTTGTCAAGTTAGTCAATATGAACGATTCTAGCTCCAGTGACCGTACGATGTCCATCCAACGGTCATAGTACTTCTTCAACCTCTGGTCTTCTTGCTCCAGCCGCCCAAACCAGCGTGGGTTGTGCCACATGCTCCTGCCTCCCGTGGCCGGCTGTGCTGCCGCGGAGGCCTCACCGTCCCCCTACTATTCCCACCGCTGGCCAGGCCCTGTGGCGACGGCAGCCTCACACCGTAGCCGAATCAGTGAACCCTCGTACTCCTCTCCACGCGGTCTTCCACTGCCGCGTCTTCCCCAGCTCCGTGTCGTCCCCTTCCTAGGCCTCGCCATCGTCCACCGCCCTGGTGCTCTCTGCGCGGCATGGTCAACGTGGTCAAGGAACGACTTCCATCGAACGTGGACTGTACGTGGAGAGGCTGACAGCTGGGTCCACGGCCGCAGCAAGGAAGTGCCTACTTATTACGCGGAAAATAATGATTCCTCCACCTGACAGCAGGGACCCACCGGACGGGCCACCGTATTTCGCCAAAATAATGTTTCCCCCCTGACTGCTGGGACCCACCAGCTACATCTTCACACGCAAGGAAGTTCGTCCGGGTAAAAAAATGATTTACGCGACGGCACCTCCTGCCGAGACACGCGACGCTACTGGCCCTCAACCATAGCCACATCCTCATTGTGAAGCCGAAGGCAGGTTGCATCCCAGCCGAACAATGCCAGAATGGCCTTCACGTGGCTGTCGAGCAGCGACTTGTCGAACAACCGAGCGTAAGCCTCAAGAGCCTCGTCGCTGATCTGGTCACCTTCATTTGCCAGGCATAGTTTTTTGATGATTACCGCCTACTGCTTGGAGGCCTTGGAAAGCCTGCGGATCAAGAGGAAGCAAACTGAGTGTGATGCAACATCAAGGAGGTATGACAACGACCAATGTGCTAGCGATGACATGTCAAGCGAAAGGGGCACCGGGAACTGAGTATGCAGTACACTGTTGTTAGGGACCTTCCCTACGCGCACTCGTACGTGGGCTTGGCAGCGTACTCGTACATGGGTCGGCCCGGCTATACACAAGCAACTGCTGTCGTCTACAAGTACCTGAAGGAGAAGCAGCGAACGGGTCATCCGGGCTTGGATCACGAAACGGAACGGCGGCTCCTCTCTCTCCCCCCTACCTCTTGTTCTTCTCTTTTCCCCCTCCTCAATTCCCTTGTACCCGAGCTTGATTCCCTGTAATGGAGTGATTCGCGAGTTAGATCCTAACATCGTGGTATCAGAGCCTCCCTCCACCCTTCTGATTCGCCGCAAGTCCTCACGAGTTCGTCCAAAATCCTGCCCAATTTTTTCCCCGACCAGCACCGAGATGGCGCACATCACCTGTTCGACGAAGTGCTCGACCCAGGTCGACACGGGCGCCCGCGTCAACGAGGTCCACGACACCGCCACAACTGTCTTCCTCGAGCCCGCTGTCGATCTCTTCCACCAGGAAGTTGAGCAGCTCACGTCGTCACCTCCCATCAGCACCAACACCTCTACTGTCGATGTCGTTTCCTCTGTGGTCATCACCTCCGACATCATCCCCAATGTTGCCATGGAAGCCTCAATTGATGCCATGGCGGCCAAACCAGTGCTGGCGAAGTGCTCGACAGAAACCCCTGTCCACACAAGTGACGGAGTACAGATTTCGATCAACATGATCGACAGTGCCGATGAGACACATGATGCTCCCACCGCTAAGCGCCTGCACTCGCCTTCCTTCCAACATCATCCATGGCCACCGCCCATACAAGTGCAGCTCAGTCAAGTGGGACACATCTTCAGGCCTAGTTTCTGGCTGTCACTCAAGCCTCTTTCAGACAAAAACTACCCAAAAGAGCCATGTTAAGGTATCCATTCAGATGTAGACTATCCTGAACCTTTCAACTGTAGTCAGTCGCATGAAGTTCCATTTGTCAGATCTAAACCAGTTCAGATGTCACTCAGATATGGTGATCCTCTACAAGTTGATTGGTGCAAGCTAATTCTCGTAGATGAACCCTCCGGTTGTTTCCACGGTACCCAACGGCAGTTCCAGAATCTGGGTGATCAAAAAACATCTGCTATGCAAACAACTTATCTCATTTCTTGTATGTCCAGACCATGCCCATGGCCGTCGTTTGATTGCTTTGACGAAGGCTCGCAATTGAGGTACACATGGCCGAAAATTCCTTATGTGATGCATCAATTTGCTGGTACCCTGAATTCTCTGACAAAATCTTGAGATGTCGTCGAAGTGTGCACCTGAAACTACTATGTTCATCATCTTCAAGCAATTGCCAAGCAGTGCATCTATGGTCAGAGTTGCCGAAAGTGGAATTTCAGTCTGGTCCTCCTGGTTCTAGTGATCCCAATCTCATGAGAAAACTCTGGTGTTACTTGCAAAGTGCACATCAAAAACCATATTCAGGTACATGTCGCCAACCACATGAAGTTTCAGGGTTCAGTGTTCGGCTAGTTTGGTTGCAATTCAAAAATGTGGGTTCCCCTCTTATTTCTTATTGTCGGTCGAATTCCATGGAAGATTCTTTCTGTTGTTTGCCAGGTGCGAAGTTGCAGTCTGGACGCCCTCCGGATCGTGTAATAGTAGATGTTAATCTGTCTAAACAAGCAAGTTTTAGTCTAGCAGTGGTACAAGAAAGGTATTGCATTGGAACCCTTCTTGCACATGCAGATTATCTTACCTGTTTCAGGCCAGCAACTATTTCTAGGGAGGCAGCGAACTACACAGGCATACAATTTTATCCAGACTATATAGTGCGCTCACATGAAGGGATTTGGTTGCTTCTGATTGATCTGGAGCAGTACACTGAAACAATTTCTTATGGGATAAAACCAGGGCTGCATCCTTTATGCGTGAGTGCTAGTAGCACATTGATGGTGTTATAGCTTGAGTGGCCATTACTTCCATGTACAGATATTCTGGTGGGAAACGTTCGAGCATATCCGAATTCTTGTGCAGCCAATGCCTCTAGGGATTACAATCATCAGCATTCCTATGTTCAGTTTGAAAAATTATGGCCTATGGGAACTGAAGAAGAAATATTTGATCACAGGTGGTCTGCACAGTTGTCCAGTGTTCTTCGTCAGCACTGGGATCCAGGTGACGAGCAACAGTATCCAGAGGACACTTCTGAATATTATGGTGATATCTTGGCCCTTCTGGCATGTCTGATGGTACAATATATTTGCAGTCAGATTCTAATGGCGATGGTTATCAGCAATAGTGCACTGGCCATGAGCGGTATGACGTTCTCTACCTGCTACAATCAAGATCGTTTTCAAGAAGGGAGGAGTGTCAGCGCTGTCGATGTCGTCTTCGCGCAAGGCTTCATCGTCCACGAGTGTCGCCTCAGCTTCGACCACAACTATGATGACAATGGCTACATCCTCGGAGGCGGCGTCATCGCCTTCGCCACTGTCTTCGCGCAAGGGATGTTAGGGACCTTCCCTACGCGCACTCGTACGTGGGCTTGGCAGCGTACTCGTACATGGGCCGGCCCGGCTATACACAAGCAACTGCTGTCGACTACAAGTACCTGAAGGAGAAGCAGCGAACGGGTCATCCGGGCTTGGATCACAAACGGCAACGGCGGCTCCTCTCTCTCCCCCTACCTCCTGTTCTTCTCCTTTCCCCCTCCTCAATTCCCTTGTACCCAAGCTTGATTCCCTGTAATGGAGTGATTCGCGAGTTAGATCCTAACAACCGTGGAAGAGGAAGTCTTGTTTTCAGAGAGGATGCCTTGATGATGTTCTGGTTTGGCGTCAAGTACAGTTCTAGTGTATAGTTCCTTCTTTTGAAACTTATTGTAGGCCCTTCAAATGTATGCCAAATCAAAGAAGTGCAGTACACAAGATTCCGAGGGTGGACAAGTAGAAGGAGATACTGGCGAAGAAATCAGAGGAGCAGGGCTGAGTTCACCTCATTTGATGCCAACGAAGGAGAGTGGACAATTCAGGGCGAAGAAGCACTTGAGTTCCTAGGGCTTTTTTCTGAAGCTCAAGTCAATAGTAGCTTGGAAGATAGGGTTATGAGTTGCTGACGATGCCTACTTGCGACAGTTCTGTTCACTTGGCTGGACTAGTTAACTTAATGCTGCCGTTAGTTTTTGTTTGTTGGGTTTTTGTAGATGCCTTTGTTTGTTTGACATGCTGTTGATGCGTATTTTCGTGCTAGTTTAATTGGCATGGATAAGTGAAAGCCGTTTGCAGGTTGAGGGGTTCAGATGGCTGTTACAAGCTAAAATGAAGGACTGGAAAAGATTGAGATATAAAATTACATTATTTATTTCTGCCATTGCATTTGTCTGCAACACAACAGGTGATTGCGGCGTGAGGAGCTAGCGAATGCAAATGACATATGTTTGGACCGGTCATTGCCAACAAACATATATGTTGTACCGACCTGTTACCACAAAGCCAATTTCTGAAACTTAAAAGCAAATCAAAATCATATATGATATGACTCACAGCCAATCCCAGGAAGGAACAAAGCACCGCAAAATAAAAATAGGACCTTACAAACCAACCAGTACCTCAAATATCATGAATGGTATAAAACTCAGTCATTAAGTGACATATTATCCGAATAATCAATAGAGATGTGGAGAACACTGGAGCCGTTGGTCGCTGCTGATGTCGTCGGTCAAATGCTCGGGGGAGGATCATCAACAGATTTGGAGAGTTCTCACAATAGTGTTGCTACATTAGTGGAGAGATATAATGTTTTAGGCACACAAGTTGAAACTGGTCCAAGTGACAGATGGTCAAGACAGGGAAATGTGAAGGTTGAACCAGACCCAGATGATAATGATGTCATGCCCATTGATGTAATAATTGTGACAGGGTCACTAGGTTTTAAGTAGTACATCACTTAGAGTTACAGAGCAGAATGCCATAGGTTGGTCTGAGCCTGATCCCGACGATGATGCCAACAAAAGCTCCGTTGACTAAGTAGAACTTGGTCCTCACGATTCCTCCACTCGAGACAGGGAAATGTGAAGGTTGAACCTGGTCCTGTTGACTAAGTCAAATCTTGCAAGAGAAGGTGAGTCAACATTTTCAACGCAACAGTGGCTGGATGCTACGTATAAAAGGCCTAGGCCAAAGTGCTCATGCGTCACTTGGAAGGCTCTGCACGAGCTCGACCGCGCGTGGCAATGGAGATCGAATCCAGCACGAAGTATTGCAGAGTTAAGGGAGAACCATCCGAGGAGGACCGGCTGAGTGGCCTCCCTGACGACAACCTCCACTCGATCGTCGGTCGGGTCCCCCTCAAACAAGCCGTCCGCACCAGTGCCCTCTCCACGATCCCGGGCCATCCCTCATCCTCGGCTGGCGGGATGACGACTCCAACAGCACTGAGGGTCGGGGCGGAAGGAGTGCTTGGACAGGTGGTCCCGGCACCTTCTACCCCTGGCCCCCTGACCGCCGGAGGTGGGAGCCGTCCGGCACTTCCTCTCGCGACTGGTGCCTCTCGGGAGGAGGTTGTTGCGTTTGGCGGAATCCCTGATCCGGTCTCCGAGGGGCGGCGGATGAGTTCCCGTCTCCTGGATCATCCGGAGGTTGACGACATGCAGCAGAGGTGCGCTACGAGGGCGGCCAAGCTTCGTGGTATCGAGGCCACTTCCGGTATGTCGGTCAATTTATCCAATTTCATTATGCATTTTTCTACGGATGAGATTATTCATAATGCAAATCAAGTAGGGATTTCGCTAGGGAATAATAATGCTGAAATTTCCAACTCGGTTAATGATCTTTTGGATCTGGAGGCGGATCGCGCATTAGAAACCATTCGTAACCTAGCGGCTGTGCGTCCTATGACTGACGCTGAGATTGATGCGTTGGGAGTGAGAGTGCTAGACACCTTGTGTGCGGACCTTGCACCATCCTGTAATGAGTCAGCCGAGGAGGAGACCAACGTAGAGGTTGAGGTCCTTCAACCACCACTGCCCGGTTATGAGGACCGGATGGTGGACAATGACAAATTTAAACGTAAGTGGAAGCGGAAGGTGTATCCAGCATCCGCGGTACGTAGAAGTGCTAGGATTCGTACGGCAAAAAAATTTCATGATGAATTATGAAAGGAATCTTTTGGAATAGCAGAGGTCTCAAGGACTTGGCTAAAAGAAGGTTTCTTGCTGAGGCATCTTTGGAGCACAGATTAGATTTCATTGCTCTCTCCGAAACTGGAAGAGACAATTTTTCTCCGCAGTTTCTTTCCTCTCTTGCGGGTGGTGTTGATTTCGACTGGCATTGCCTACCGCCACGTGGACGATCGGGAGGCATCTTGTTGGGAGTGAGATGCGATTCCCTTGAGGTCAGGAGTGTGGTAATGGGAGACTTTGCGGTTAAGTTTCGGGTTAGGTCAAAAGTTGATGGGTTCGACTGGGCTTTGGTGGCGGTGTATGGAGCTGCACAGCCCGAATTTAAACCGGAGTTTCTGGCGGATCTTGTTCGAATTTGTGGGTCCGAACAGCTTCCAATGTTGGTCGGGGGTGATTTCAATATCATTCGGAGGAAAGAGGAGAAGAATAATGATAACTTTGACGGGAGATGGTCCTTTATGTTCAATACTATTATTGAGAGTTTGGACCTGAGGGAGATTGAACTTTCTGGTAGAAAGTTTACTTGGGCTAATGCGTTGCCAAACCCGACTTATGAAAAGCTTGACCGAGTTCTCGCCAGCGTGGAGTGGGAACAGAAGTTCCCTCTGGTGACGGTACAAGCTTTAACACGGGGAATTTCAGATCACACACCACTGTTTGTGGACTCCGGGGAGTCCAACTATGTGGGAAAAAAAACACCTTCTCTTTCGAGATGGCCTGGTTCGAACATGAAGGGTTCTTAGACCTCGTTGCCAGGGAATGGGCTAAGGGGGTCGGGGGTACGACGGCGGTCGAGCGTTGGCAGAATAAAATAAGACATCTAAGAAGCTTCTTACGGGGGTGGGCTAAGCACCTAAGTGGGGTGTATAAGATTGAGAAGGATAGACTCCTTTCTCTTATACAGGCCCTAGATACTAAAGCTGAATCTATGATTCTGCTGCCTGCTGAGATCCAGGTTAAACATGAGGCTGAAAAGAGGTTGAAAGAACTTCTCCGTGAGGAAGAGTTGAAGTGGGCGTTGCGAGCCAAGGTCCACAAAGTGGTTCAAGGGGACGCTAATACTCAATTCTTTCACCTCATTGCTAATGGCAAGCACCGTAAGAAACGAATCTTCCAACTTGAGCAGGATGAGGGTACTATTGTTGGGCAGGATAATCTAAAAACTTACATCACTGAGTATTATAGGCAGTTATTTGGACCACCAGAGGTTAATTGTGTAACTTTGGATGAGTCTCGGACTGAGGATGTTCCTCAACTGTCGGCTGTCGAAAATGATATCTTGCTAGCCCCATTTACGGAGAAGGAAGTGTTTGATGCGATTGCACAAATGGAAAACAACAAGGCTCCCGGTCCGGATGGGTTTCCGGCGGAGTTTTATAAGAGGTGTTGGCAGATTATTAAGGGGGATCTGTTACCTATGTTTCACGATCTTTTCTCTGGACAGCTTCAATTATTTCAGTTGAATTTTGGAACTATCACATTGCTTCCTAAGAAAACGGAGGCTGTGCGAATTGAGCAATTCAGGCCAATTTGCCTTCTCAATGTTAGTTTCAAAATCTTCACCAAGGTCGGGACAAACAGGCTCTCACAGATTGCGCTTTCTGTGGTACAACAATCCCAAACTGCTTTCATGCCGGACAGAAACATCCTCGAAGGAGTAGTTGTCCTTCATGAAACGCTCCATGAAATTCACTCTAAAAAATTAGATGGGGTAATTTTTAAGGTGGATTTTGAGAAGGCGTATGATAAGGTCAAGTGGCCGTTCCTTCAACAGGCATTGCGTATGAAAGGTTTTGATGAGGCTTGGCACCATCAGGTTGAATCTTTTACGCAAAAAGGGAGTGTGGGTATTAAAGTCAATGACGATATCGGTCATTACTTCCAGACTCATAAGGGCCTCAGGCAAGGCGATCCAATGTCCCCCGTTTTGTTTAACATCGTGGTGGATATGTTAGCAATATTGATCGGAAGGGCTAAAGACCATGGTCAAGTGGGTGGTTTAGTACCTCATCTGGTGGATGGAGGTGTATCCATTCTTCAATACGCTGATGATACAATCATCTTCATGGAGCATGATTTGGCCAAGGCGAGAAATATGAAGTTGTTGTTATGCCTCTTTGAACAATTATCGGGGTTAAAGATTAATTTTCATAAGAGCGAATTGTTCTGCTTTGGTAGGGCTAAAGACGAACAGGACTCCTATAGGCAACTGTTTGGGTGCGAGTTGGGAAGTCTGCCCTTCTCCTACCTTGGCATTCCGATTCATCATCGTAGGCTAACAAACAGAGAGTGGAAGTGTATCGAGGATCGATTTGAAAAGAAACTGAGCTGCTGGAAGGGTAAGCTCATGTCATATGGAGGCCGGTTAGTTTTGATAAACTCGGTACTCACGAGTATGCCTATGTTCCTCTTATTGTTCTTTGAGGTTCCAGTGGGAGTGAGGAAAAGACTGGACTTCTATCGATCACGCTTCTTTTGGCAGGGTGATGAGCTTAAAAGAAAATACCGGCTTGCTAAGTGGGATATCATCTGTCGACCCAAAGACCAAGGCGGGCTTGGCATTGAGAATCTTGAGGTTAAGAACAGATGCCTTCTTAGTAAGTGGTTGTGGAAGCTCGCTAGCGGTTCGGAAGCTATGTGGGCGCAAATCATTCGCAGCAAGTATCTCCAGACTAGGACTTTGTCCCAGGTAGCAGTTAGGCCGATGGATTCGCCTTTCTGGAAAGGGCTCATGAAAGTCAAGCAATTAATGTTCAATAGGACAAAAGTTGTCATTGGCAATGGGGCCACTACACGTTTCTGGGAGGACGCTTTGCTGGGCGACTCACCCCTGGCCATTCAGTATCCGTCTTTATATCGTATTGCTCAACGACGTGAGGTGCTCGTGGCAACGGTATTTCAATCTATCCCCCTTAATATTCAGTTTAGACGGTCATTAGCGGGCAATCGTTGGGAGGTTTGGCTCCAGTTAGTTAGGAGACTAATGGAGGTTCAACTTTCTGACCAACCGGATAAATTACGCTGGAAGTTGACTACGTCTGGAGTATTTACAGTCAGGTCAATGTATACTGATGTTATTAATACAAGCTCCATTCCAACTTCCAAGAGTGTCTGGGATGTCAAAGTACCTTTGAAAATAAAAGTGTTTATGTGGTTTGTTCATAAACAAGTTATTCTAACAAAGGACAACTTAATAAAGCGTAATTGGCCAGGACCTACTAGGTGTAGTTTCTGTGATCGAGATGAGACAATTAAACATCTCTTTTTTGATTGCCCGCTGGCCAAGGTTCTTTGGCAGACGGTCCACATTGCTTTTAATATAACTCCACCGAATACTGTTAATGCTTTATTTGGGAATTGGCTATATGGGATTGAATCTACAATAGCAAGACATATTCGGGTTGGAGTCTGCGCTTTAATGTGGACCATCTGGCTGTGCAGAAATGATTTGGTTTTTAACAGATCATCACGAATTCATTTTTTGCAGGTTATCTTCCGAGCTACGGCGCTGATCCGTTCATGGTCATTACTCACTCCGATGGAGACCAGGGAGCATTTGGTTACTGGGTCTACCCGGTGGGGGATGGTTGCTCGGGATATCTTCAACCGGTTTGGATGGCGGTCATGTAATAGGATAGGCAATTAGTTTCCCTATCTCTATAGCCAGCCGGTTGTGGCTCCTTTATTGGCTACTTAGTGTTTCTAGCCTTCTGCGCTCTGTGTGGGCTGCTTTTTATTGTTTTCAGTTAGAGACTATGGAACTTTGTACGCACTTTTTGTTGCTTCATTAATAAGATGGCTGTATGCATCACTCCTGATGCAGAGGCCGGGGAGTCCCCCTTTTCCAAAAAAAAACCGACGATGCTGTCCGGGACGTGGTCTACGGGTGCCGGCTGCTCAAGTTTCTGAGCCTGGAGAGCTGCCACCTTCTCGTGTCGATGAGGTTCACCGGCGAGAGGCTGCTGGGCCTGGAGATCGTGCGATGCCTGGCCATGCGCCACCTGCAGGTGGCCGCGCCCGTGCTGGAGTCCGTCGTCTACCACGGCAACATCCTCCTCATCTGGAGAGAGGACGAGCCGTCCGGCGTGGAGTTCGTTGGCCCGAGCGGCAGGATTGATGCCAGGCCGGAGCTAAAGGACGCGTACCTGACCCACATCGGCTACGGCGAATACGACGAAGTAATTCATGTTGGAACCAAGAACACCTACAAGCTCTAGCTCACGGCAACAATGGCGAGAGGAGAACGATGACTCAGGTGGTTTTTGTGCTGCGTACTGTTGCAGCTTTTCTGTTTTCCTCTTCTCTTATTTATACTGAGATTACAGAAGAAAAGATCAACTCCACACGCGAGCAGACCGGCCGTGCCATCCCACGACGCTCGACGTGCGAGTGATGCGCGCGTGCCGCGAGCTACGCTGCATGCCATCCCATGCAACACTGGCGGGCGCGCCAAGCTAGCTAACTACTAACTGAAACTAGGATCGGCCTCGTCGTGTACAAGCACACATGACTCGGTCGTTTATTTGCTAACTGAAAGAAAACTAAGCTAGCGACTGAACCGGGCTAGGAAATACAGGTTCAACATTTCACCCCCTAATTCCGACGCCCGGTGCTCACCATTCCGACGCCAACCTTCTGCCTCATTTCAACAAACTTGATCCGGCCGAGCGCCTTGGTGAGGAAATCAGCAAGCTGTCCGTCAGTGCCGACGTGGTCGACGTCCACCTTGCCGTCTTCGATGCACTCAAGAATGAAATGATATCGAATGTCAATGTGCTTACTTCTGTCGTGGTGCACCGGGTTCTTGCTCAGAGCAATCGCCGACTTGTTGTCGACGCGCAGCTTCGCCCTCGTCGGAGTGTCGCCGGTGAGCTCGCCGAGGAGCCTGCACAGCCACACGCCTTGGCAGGCTGCGGTTGCCGCCGCCATGTACTCAGCCTCGCAAGACGAGACGGCGACGACCTTCTGCTTGTGAGAAGTCCATGTGATCGGGCTGGAGTTGAGGAAGAAGACCACTCCCGTTGTGCTCCGCCGATCGTCAACGTCGCCGGCGTGATCGCTGTCGCTGTAGCCGATCACTTCCGGCGCTGCTGCACCACCTTGCTTGTAACAGCAGCCATGATTCAGTGTGCCACTGACGTAGCGCAGTATTTGCTTGACAGCAGCCCAGTGCGCCTCCGCCGGCGCCTCCAAGTACCTGCTCACCATGCCAACAGAGAACGAGATGTCTGGCCTTGTGTTGCAGAGGTACCGCAGGCTCCCGACGATGCTTCTGTATCGTGTGGCATCCACAGGCTCGCCGGCGCCGGTCTTGCCAAGCTTCAGCCGATTCTGCATCGGCGTGTCTGCAGGGTTGCACCCCCTCATCCCTGCTGCATCCAAGATCTTGGCCGCGTACGCGCCCTGGCAGAGGGTGATCGCGCCGGCCTTCTGTTGAACTTCTATGCCAAGGTAGTAGCACAGAAGCCCAAGATCGCTCATGTCAAACAGATTCTTCATCTGCTCCTTGAACGCTACAATTTCTTCGTCGCCGGCGCCGGTGATGATCAAGTCGTCGACGTAGACGCCGACAAGCAGAGTCGATGCGCCCGCACCCCTCCTGTACACCGCGTGCTCAAGGGGGCTGCGCTCGAAGCCGAGTGACACGAGCGACGCGTCGAGCTTGGCATTCCAAGCCCGTGGCGCCTGCTTCAGGCCGTACAGTGCCTTCCGGAGGCGCAGCACCTTGCCCGCATCGCCGCCGATGACGAAACCCGGTGGCTGGTGCACGTACACTTCTTCATGGAGATCACCATTCAGAAATGCGGACTTCACGTCCATGTGATGGACTTGCCAGCCTCGATGCGCCGCGAGTGCTAACAGCAGCCGCACAGTTTCCATGCGCGCTACCGGAGCGAACACCTCGTCGTAGTCCACGCCTTGCCGCTGCGCGTACCCCTTCGCCACCAGCCTCGCCTTGTGCTTCACCATGTTGCCGGCGGCGTCCCTCTTGATCTTGTATACCCACTTGAGCCCTATAGCTCTATGGCCGGGCGGGAGCGTGGCGAGTTCCCACGTGCCATTGTCGCGGATCGCCGCGAGCTCGGCGCCCATGGCACGCTTCCAGCACGCCTCGTCAAGTGCCTCATCGACGCTGTCCGGCTCCTCCGCAGCCACGAGGCACAACCCGATGTGCTCTTCCCTCGCCGCCGCATCCAGCTCCGCGAGTACATGCTTCATCTTGCGGTAGCGGGTCGGAGTGTAGTCGAGGTCGTGGCGCTCACTGTCGTCGTCCGTCGGCGTGGCCCAACCGTCCTCCACGGACATGGGCGTGCTGCCTGCTGACGCCATGGGAGGCGACCCTGCCGCCCCGGAGGACGAAGAGCTGGCGCTGATTGGTGTAGCGGAGACCGCCGGAGAGGCTGCCGGAGAGCCAGTGCGCGCCGGCGATGACAGCTCGTTGTGCTCTTCGTCACTGTAGGTGACCACAAGGTGTTCGATCGTGGTCGCGGCGTCTTTGTTGGCCGTGGTCGTCCAGTCCCACTTCCTCTGCTCCTCAAAGGTGACGTCGCGGGTTATGATAACCCGCTTGCTCGACGGATCGTAGGCCCTGTAAGCCTTGCCGCCGTCCTCGTACCCGACGAAGATCGCCGGCGTGGAACGGTCGGCCAGTTTGTCGATGCCGGGGCCGAGCCGCTTCACGTGCGCCACGCAACCAAAAACGCGAAGATGGTGCACCGCCGGCTTCCGTTTGTGCCAAGCCTCGTACGGCGTCAGTCCGTCGAGGCTGCGCGTGGGCGCACGGTTCAGGAGGTAGACTGCAGTCTTCACCGCCTCTCCCCAGAACGTCGCCGGCACCGCCATGGCCTTCAGCAAACAACGGGCCATCTCGACCACTGTCTGGTTGCGCCGCTCGACCACGCCGTTCTGTTGGGGCGTGTACGGCGCGGTGGTGCAGTGCTTGATGCCGCCGTCGTCGCAGTACTTGCGGAAGGCGATCGAGTTGAACTCGCCGCCCCGATCCGAGCGGAACGCCAGGAGGTTGCAGCTCGACTCGGCCTCTGCCCGAGCCTTGATCTTCTTGAAGCGTTCAAACGCCTCGTCTTTGGACTGGAGCACCTCAAGCCACATGTACCGTGAGTAATCATCAACGATCAGGAGAAAGTACCGGTTACCTCCCGCTGTGGCCGGCTTGATCGGGCCACAAAGGTCGCTGTGGACGAGCTCCAGAGCGCGCTCCGCGCGGTACGTCGTGGCCTGGGGAAACGGCAGCCGATGCTGCTTGCCCAGGGCGCACCCATCGCACACTTGGTCGACGCGGTCGATGACGGGGACGCCGTCCGCCATGCCCAGGCGGCCCAGATCACGTAGCGCGCGGAAGTTCAGATGGCCGTAGCGGCCGTGCCACAGCCACGCCTCGTCCGCACCGCGTGATAGCAGGCAGACAGGGCGCCCCGCCGTCAGGTGCAGCACGTACAGCCGTCCGCTGTTCCTCTGAATGCGCGCGATGAGGCGGCCTTCTTGATCGCGAAGCCGCAGCAGCCCGTGGCGGATGTTGATCTCACACCCGAGCTCGTCCATCTGACCCAAGCTGATGATGTTGCTGCGTAGACGAGGTATGAAATACACCTCCGACAGAGTCAGGTGCTCACCGTTTTGGCACTCAAAGAGGATGGTGCCTCTCCCCTCGATCTGTACGTCGTTGCCGTCGCCGAGCCTCACGGAGCCGCGTACGCCGACGTCGAGCTCGGAGAAGATCTCCCGGCACCCGGACATGTGGTTGCTCGCCCCAGTGTCCAGGTACCAGGACATGTCGCAGCGGCCGTCGACAGTAGCGGCGTGCGCCTGGGAGCGCTCCTCATTGAGGAGAACGCGCTCGACCGGGCGCTCTGTGGTCGTCGAGAGCACGCTCACCGTGGCCAGCAGGAGAGACGTCTCCGTGTCCTCCCCTTCGCCACGCGCCAGGTTTGCCTGCTCCTTGCGCTCGCGCCGTGGCTCGGTGCAGTGCTTGGAGAAGTGCCCAGGCTTGTTACAATTGTAACACTTGACCTGGGACATGTCGCGCTCTCCGTTTGGCGCGCCGTCGCGCCCGCCGTTTCCACCGCCGCCTTGGCCGCCGCCACGACGGTTTTGCTACTTGCCGCGGCGACGATTTGAGCCGCCGCCCTGTCCGCCAGACCCGCCTGGTCCGCTGGACCCGCCTTGACCGCCGCCCTGGCCGTTGTTCTGGCCTTGGGCGCGCTGGTTCTTGCGTGCGTGCCACTGCGCCTCCGTCATCAACAGTTGTGCCCCGCCGCCTCCACCATGATCGTTGGTGAGGTAGCGCTCCTCCGCTGAGCGCAAGCGACCGACGAGCTCCTCAACGGAGAGCGTGTTGAGATCGAGCATCGTCTCGATGGCGAGAGCAATCTGCATGTACCGGGACGGGACAACGCGGAGGAATTTCTGAACCACTCTCACCTCATCCATGGTGTCGCCGAGCGAGCGCAGGTTGTTGACGAGCGAGGTGATCCGCATGCCGAACGCGTCGAGCGTCTCGCCGTCGCGGAATGCGATCGCCTCAAACTCGGAGCGCAACCGTTGCGCCGTGGCCTCGCGGACGCGTGCCACGCCCATGCGCATGGTCTTGATCGTGTCCCACGCCTCCTTCGCCGTCCTCTTCACCACGATCGCACCCACCATCTCCGGCGGTACGGATTGCAGGATAGCCGCTAGCGCCGCCTTGTCGTTGGGGGCGCTCGTCGGGTTTCCCTCAACCGCGTCCCACATCAAGTTAGCCTCCATGTTGATTTGCATCAGCATGGACCACTCAAAGTAGTTCGTTGGCGTGAGCATCGGCCACACCGTGTTGCCGCCCGGGACGAGGCGCTCCTGGATCGTGCGCTCGTGCACGACGATCTCCTTGCCGTGCCTGCGGGTTCGACTCCGACCACGGCTGCGACCGCGGTCTGGAGTCGGCGAGCGCGCGCCATCGTCGCCGCTCTTGCCAGCGGCTGCACGGGCCGCCGCTGCGGCGTCAACGGTCACCGGAGTGCCTCCCGGAGAAGTCGAACCAGCCATGGTCGCCAAGGAACGACGCGGCTCTGATACCACTTGTTGGAACCAAGAACACCTACAAGCTCTAGCTCACGGCAACAATGGCGAGAGGAGAACGATGACTCAGGTGGTTTTTGCGCTGCGTACTGTTGCAGCTTTTCTGTTTTCCTCTTCTCTTATTTATACTGAGATTACAGAAGAAAATATCAACTCCACACGCGAGCAGACCGGCCGTGCCATCCCACGACGCTCGACGTGCGAGTGATGCGCGCGTGCCGCGAGCTACGCTGCATGCCATCCCATGCAACACTGGCGGGCGCGCCAAGCTAGCTAACTACTAACTGAAACTAGGATCGGCCTCGTCGTGTACAAGCACACGTGACTCGGTCGTTTATTTGCTAACTGAAAGAAAACTAAGCTAGCGACTGAACCGGGCTAGGAAATACAGGTTCAACAATTCACGAGTTCGCCTACTCAGGCTTCTTGGATCAGGTCGCGCATGCCAATCTTTTGACGCTTTGTTCCGTGGGCATGCTGGTACGATATTCAAACTTGCTCTTGCCCAGGAAACCAGTTAGGGGATTAACGGTTCCTTTTATACGATACACCTGGAAGAAGAGCGACTGTTCACGGAGGGCGACATGGATGCCCCAAACCTGGAAGAGCTGCAACTGCTAATGGACTCCATCTCCATGGGCGACGACGATGTTACTCGCTTCTCCAGATTCTTAGAGCTCGTCATGGCGTCGCTCCTCGAGCGCCTCCTTATCCGGGTAAGCATCCTGATACATACATGATCCATTCGAACCTGACTTGCCACGGCGTGCGACCCGAACAAGCTACCGGCTCTGTGGATCAAACTTGCAGTTCCCAGACGCGTGCGGCGGCACGGCGGTGACCGGCGAGGGCGCGGATATCATTCTCGAGTGCGAGATCGCTCTCGACCACCTGACGTTCCTCAAGGCGAGGAACTTCCGAGGGACGATGCGCGAGCTGCGGCTGCTAAGGTTCGTCATGCACAGGGCTCCTGTCCTCGAGCAGCTGGTGCTCGTCAGCCCGGAAGACATGGGAACTCCGGGGGACCATGACCAGCAGGAGAGCGTCTGGCCGCTACTTAAGGTCGTCCAAGAGCACGTGTCAGAGATCAGCAAGGCTTGGCTCTGGCAGGAGCCCCACGTCACCGTGTGCCAGCCGAGGGAGGATGACAGTCGGGCCCTGCACACACCAAGTACTACCACCATGATCAAGCATAGTTCAACCAGAGCTTTTTTTTTTTGCCAGGAACTAGAGCTAATTAATTAGGCATAGTTAAAGAAAAAAGCACCCAAACCTATCAATATCCACGAGCCTTTCAATACTCAGTTTATAAAAAAGGTTATTACGAAGGCCGGTCATAGTGGAGAGTAACATATACTAGTATCATGCATTATGATATTAGTGTATGATACTGCATCCATAATGCATAGTATCATAAAGTAGTATCATAGATGGTCTTATTTATTGTCATGCATGACACACACTTCCTCCGTTCCTAAATGTAAGTCTTTGTAGAGATTCCACTATAAACCGCATACTGATGTATATAGATGCATTTTAAGTTTGGATTCATTCATTTTGCTCCGTATGTAGTCCACCTAGTGGAATCTCTACAAAGACTTATATTTAGGAACGGAGGGAGTAGTAGCATAACATTAATTATGATATGGTATTTACCTATGTTACTACTACCCCCTCTCTCTTCTTTAATTGTTTGCCACATATGCATGTTTGCGAGTCCCAAGTATATGATACTAGTTAGGCTGGTTGTAATGATAGTATCATAGCTAGTATCATGCATGCCAACTAGGCAATTTTGATAAGGTGTCGTAGAATTAAATGAAGAAAGAGAGGGTGTAGTATCATATCATGATACCGTATCATATTAAATGCTATGCTACTTTGTGTCATGCATGGCAATAAATAGAGTACTACATGATACTAATATACGATACTATGCATGAGGGAGGTAGTATCATACACTAGTACCATATGCATGATACTAGTATATGATACTCCCCACTACAACCAGCCTTATGTTACCCCCACTATGGCCAGCCTAAGGTTTGTATGGAAACATTAATAGAATCACTAAAAGTCTCAAGCCAGATATTTAGGACCCCGTCACGCACTACTAGGAAAAGGGCTATAGATGGAAATGACACTAATGACGCACCAGACAAGTGGTGCGCCATTAGTATATACTAATGGCGCACCACCCTCTGATGCGCCATTAGTGTTGAAACTACTAATGGCGCACCCTGACCACGGTGCACCATTAGTACCAAATTTTTTTTTTGAACTAGTGCGCCTGTCCAAACATACTAATGGCGCATCCCCTGGTGGTGCGCCACTAATGTTATTTTTTTATTATTGCTTTTATTCCTTTTTTTTGCAAAAGTTCTAATGGCGCACCGCCAGGGGGTGCGCCATTAGTAACCTGGATTACTAATGGCGCATTTGTTGCTGGTGCGCCATTAGTAAGTGGGCAGCAACAAGATATTTTGGACAGCCTCTCCTCCCACACTCACTTTCTCCCCACTTCATTCTCTCCACCTCCTCCTCCTTGTCTCGGGTGCCTCCTCTTTTTCACCTCATTTCCACCATAGATTCATTCAAATTAAATGGTTAAGTTACCTTGTTTTGCTAGGTAAGTAAGGGGGGAAGCTATATTTATGTTGTTCTCCCTACAAACAATGTGCACATGCACTTTTTATGGCCTAGCTAGATCTATGTATGTTCGTGGTGTTGCATATGTTTGTGGTGTTTCATATGTGTTTGTGTTTGGAGGTGTACCGGTATTTGAAATGCGATAGTTGCCAATATTTTGCCGGAATGTTGATTCATTTCCGTTTCGGCGAGAATTTTGGCATTAAGCATTCTTTTTGGTCCTATTTTTAGGGAAAGTCATGCCAAATTTTTTCTTGGTTCTAAAATATCGTTTTGCTCTACCCCGCAGGCGACCATGGTCCGCACGATGACCGAAGGCATCGTGAATAGGTTTTTGAGGTCCGCGAAGGCCGAGATGCTTCAAAAGAACGAGACGGAGATAAGATGTCCGTGTCGAAGATGCAAGCTGAATAGCCTTATTGCGGACCCGGATTCCGGGCAGGGGCGGGACCACCTGCTCTTGCGTGGTTTCATGGATGGCTATCGGTGGCAAGGTGATGATGATGACTACGAAGTCGTTCATGGGGGCCGGGCAAGAAATGAGGAAGGGCAGCAAGACAACCACCGCGGCTCGGGGGGGCGAGAAGACGAAGAATCCCCAGGAGATGATCACGACGGTGATGCTGTACACAGTCATCATGTAGAAGATGCAGGACATGATGATGATGCCGGCGGAGCAGACGACGTTGGACCATCGATGGGCTGGGTGCAGGACCCTCATATTCAAGAGCTGCTTCTCAAGCAGACGGATAACGCAAGAGCTGCCGCCCGAGAGAAAGCCAAGATGGATCAACTTGAGTTAGACGCGGTTACTCCGTTGTATGAAGGATTCAGGCCCGAGGATACCCGCCTGAAAGTAACGCTCATGGCTCTGGAGATGAAGGTAAAACACAAAATGACCGACGCATGCTTCGACGAGAACATGTCATTCTGGCACGAACGTCTTCCCAAGGGGAACAAGTGCCCGACCAGTTTGGAGGAGGCAAAGAAAATCGTGTGTCCTCTGGATTTACCGCACGTGAAATACCATGTGTGCATGAACAATTGCATCATTTATCGGGACGAGCACGCGGAGTCTACAATATGTCCGGTGTGCGGTGTCACTCGATACAAGAAGAGGAAGAAAGCTCCTCGAAAAGTGGTGTGGTACTTTCCGATCACTCCTCGTCTGCAGCGGTATTTCGCGGATCCTAAGGTAGCAAAGCTCCTGCGTTGGCACGCGGATAGGGAGGAGAAGAAGCGAGAAGATGATGCAAATGATCCGGAGATAGATAAAAAAGACAAGATGCTGAGTCACCCTAAGGATGCGAGCCAGTGGCAAGCATTGAACTTCGAATACCCAGAATTTGGGAACGATCCAAGGAACATCGTGCTGGGCGCGAGCACCGATGGAGTCAATCCGTTTGGCAGCCAGAGAAGCACACATAGCACCTGGCCTGTGTTTGTGTGGATGTACAACCTTCCCCCCTGGTTGTGCATGAAGAGGAAGTACATTCACATGAGTATGCTAATTGAAGGGCCGAAACAACCAGGGAACGACATCAATCTGTATCTGGGGCTGCTGAAAGAGGAGCTTGACACGCTGTGGAAAACGCCAGCCAATACGTGGGACGCCGCAGAGAAAGAATATTTCCCTATGAGAGCCGCACTGCTCACGACGGTGCACGACTATCTCGGTTACGGATATCTTGCGGGGCAGGTAGTCCACGAATTTTCTGGATGCGTAAGGTGCATGGATGACACAACGTATCGCCAGCTAGATAGAGATCCCGGGTCTTTGAAAACCGTGTTCATGGGACATCGAAGGTGGCTTCGCGACGATGACCCGTGGAGGAAACGCAAGGATCTGTTCGATGGTGAAACCGAACCCCGAAAACGCCCGTGTACGAGGAGCGGCGAGGAAATAGACAAGCTGTTGAAAAATTGGAAAGACTGCCCACTGCCGAGAAAGAAGCAAAAGGCGCCAGAGCCGGGAAAGAAGCGAAAGGCGCCAGAGCCGCTGCTGAAGGTATGGAAAACGAGGTCTGTTTTCTGGGACTTGCCGTACTGGAAGATCCACCGTGTGCCTCACAGCCTTGATGTCATGCATAGCACGAAGAACGTGTGCGAGAGTCTGCTTGGTACCCTGCTCAACATGCAAGAGAGGACCAAAGATGGGCCGAAAGCAAGGGCAGACTTGAAATCAATGGGCATCAGGCAGGAGCTTCACGCTATATATGATGATGATGATGATGATGATGATGATGATGATGATGATGATGAGGCGAAGCAGGACACAGAAAGTCGTCGCAAAGGCAAAAAGGCCAAGAAGACCGGAAATGACTACCCTCCCACGTGCTTCACTCTAAGTCAGGAGGAGATCGAGCAGTTTTTCAGCTGCCTCCTAGGAGTAAAACTTCCTTACGGTTACGCGGGGAAGATAAGCAGATACCTAGACCCGGCGAAGCAGAAGTTCAGCGGGATGAAGTCTCACGACTGTCACGTGCTGATGACGCAGATACTTCCAGTTGCAATCCGTGGGATCATGGACGCGCACGTCCGTGAAACGCTATTTGGCCTATGCAACTTCTTCGACGTCATCTCTCAGAAGTCGATTGGCGTGAGGCAACTCAGAAGGCTACAGGAAGATATCGTGGTGATACTATGCGAGCTTGAGATGTACTTCCCGCCCGCATTCTTCGATGTTATGGTGCATCTGCTGGTCCATATAGTGGAGGATATCATCCAACTCGGGCCGACGTTCCTGCACAGCATGATGCCGTTCGAAAGGATGAATGGTGTCATCAAAGGATACGTTCGCAACATGTCACGTCCAGAAGGAAGCATAGCCAGGGGCTTTCTGACCGAAGAGTGCATCTCCTACTGCACGAATTATCTAGGCATCAAGAACCCCGTTGGTCTGCCCGTCAACAGGCACCTCGGCAGGCTCGCTGGATGGGGTCACCGTGAGGGTCGCCGCGAAATGCATGTCGACTTCGAGGGTCGACTCGCCGACTTTGAAAGAGCAAACCTAGTCGCGCTACAACACATAGACGTGGTCGATCCTTGGGTGGTAGAGCACAAAACCTTTATTAAAAAGACGTACAATGACCGAGGCCAACAGAGGACGGACGGAGATACACTCAAAGAGCACAACTCATGTTTCACGCGTTGGTTCAAGCATAAGCTTCTGTCGTACCCTTTACATGAGGATTCTTCCGCGGAAGAACAACTCATATTCGCCTTGTCACAGGGCGCCGAGCACAACCTGATGACCTATGAGGCGTACGATATCAACGGCTACACATTCTACACCGAGGCCAAAGACATGAAGAGCGATGGTTATCAGAACTCCGGGGTAACGATGGAATCCTACACCGGTAACGACAAGGACAGATACTACGGAAGGATCGAGGAGATCTGGGAGCTGAGCTACGCTGGAGAGAAGGTCCTGATGTTCCGTGTCAGATGGGCCAAGAACGTCATAAAAGAAGACCGGTATTTCACCACCATGGTTATACCCGAAGCCAAATCCAAGACCGCGGGCGCAAACGTCACCGCGAAAAATGAGCCATGGGTACTGGCTTCCCAAGTGGACCAATGCTTCTTCATTACCGACCCGCCAAAGCCCAGTCGTGTTGTCGTGAGGAGAGGCAAAAGGAAGATCATCGGAATGGATGGAGTAGCCAATGAGCAAGACTTCGACAAGTACGGCGACCCGAGGATCGAACATGACGACGATGATGAAGCAGCAGCATACACCACAAGAAGAAGCAGGACCACCCTACCTAAAGGACGTCCGTTCCACAGAAGAACTCCATTTGCGAAAAAGAAGGGCAAGAAGATTGTGAACAGATAGCTAGCTAAGATCGATTGTATTTAAATCGTAGCCTTCATTTCTCGATTGTATTTCATGGGTACTTTTTGAACTATCATGAATATTTTTAAATTTCATGGACACTCGATCTCGATCCCCCTCCATCTCGATCGCTATCCCACCTCGCCAGATCCGGCCCCCCTCGCCGCCGAGCACCCTCCCAGTCCACCGGCCGCCGCCGCCGACCCCCCGCACCCTCGATTCCCCTACTCAACCGCCGCCGCCGACCCCCCGCACCCCGCGCACCGTCTTATAAAAAAAATTAGTATCAAACAGCTTTTTAAATGCTACTGTCTTATAAAAAAATATTACTGTTATTATTTAAACAAGTTTGAACATATTTAAACATAAATAAGTATCAAACAGCTTTTTAAATGCTAAAAAAATTTGTGGAGCCTGGGAGTCGAACCCAGGACCTCCTGGTGTGAGAACTGGCTGCTGACCAGTCGAGCTAGTAGAGTGGGCTTGACATAGATAGGTTCTGGTACTGCATAACCTGTGTATTCAGGAAACCCTAGAAATGTTATAGGTCTCCTGTTGGTAGGTAAAAATTATGCCATGGAGAATTACTCGATGATCTTTCTTTATGTACTTTACTAACTTAGAACCATTTAAATATTATTTAGGTCAAAAGTCTTCTGACAGTTCGTGCTGAAATAGAGACGCCAGTTAGTGCTGTTTCCATTAGGAGGATTCCAAGGTATATACCCCAATTCTATTTAAATATAAATTGGAAAAATCTCTTTCAAAATTTGGTACAATTGCTTGAATTTTTGGAGTACACGAATTATGGGCTAGTGATGATCATATGCACTAGTTACTAGTAGATGCTTCTCGACCCAATTTGAGCAGCAGAGCACTAGCACCAAGCTCTGGGTTTTGTTCGGTACACTCTGAGATGTAGATGCCTGAAAGATAAACATGTTGTTTGTCTACAAAAAAAACTTAATTACTATTATGGGCTAGTGATGATCATATGCACTAGTTACTAGTAGATGCTTGTTTATCCTCAGATTGGCGTCTAGTGTTCATAGAAATATATGATTATCTTTGTTGTATAAACTGACTGGCTGCCAAGTTACAACTTACTGGTGAAAGTTCATTTTTTTTATCAGTGGCATATGAGTGGCAGAAAAGTGGCTAGCCTCGTCTGCATATATGAGCATATAGATCAACAAAAAATAAACCCATTCGGCAAGAACATTTATGCACCTATTTACTAGAAGAATGAATAAATGAATGTCAGGGCTAGAGATCATTACTGTTTGTTATCCAGGAAATACAAAAGTTTGGATTGTTGAATGCATTCTGAATTCTAGCTATACAAAAGTTTTTTCCTTCTGAAATGTGTTTTTCTTCTTCTTCCTGTTTTGAGTAGTTTGCGTAAGTTTTCTGAAATGATGATGTATTTTTCTTAATTCAGCGAACCGTGAGATGGACTTAGAAGAAGAAACTGTCTCCTGATTGCAGTTGATTAATTAGTATATATGTTGTAGACTTGTAGCATACCTACCTCTATATGGTTTTATATTTCAACTTGATTTCCGAATATTCCAAACCACACGCGAAGTCCTTTCTTACAAGAAGAAGTTTCTCTTCATAACAGTGAACAAAACTACTGTCAATCAGCTCAGTTCTAGTGCTGTTGGATTTTTTTTAATTGGCTTCTTGCAGTTTTGAAAATTCAGTTTATTCGGTTACTGAAAATTCAGTTAATTCAGTTAGGCACACAAATTTCAGAACTTTTGTGTGCCCTAGTACTTGGTGTTTGTAGAAAACCAGGAGTGTCAATGGGACTAGAATTCACTTGTTCTTATATGGGTTTGTAAAACTTGTTCATGTACTGAACTACTAATGCCTTGTGATGCTCTGAATTACTTGTGATGCCTCTGAATTACTTGTGATCACATTGAGAAAGACTTGTAAAGATGATGATCATCTTTAACAGAAAACAATTTGTGATGATTTTGCTAGTTTGCTGGGTTTTGTCTCCGACCATCGTGTTGTGATGATTTTGCAGGTACCCCGAGAGGCCCTTGAGTTTGCCGGAATGTCGATTAACTTCCGTTCCGGCAAATTCGGGTACTCCATATGTCCTATTTTCAACAAAGGTCATGCTGAAATTTTCCGTGAATTTTAGCATGACTTTGCTAAAAATAGGACATATGGGGTACTTGTGACTAATGCATAGGCCGGGGTATCTTAGTAGTTAATTAAGTAGGATCAAGTGCCCCGGCGTACTTGTGACTAATGCATGGCTTTTAGGGTGCCTCGGTGTCGATAAAAACCGAAATGATGAAAAGTTAGGATTTTAGGGTGCCTTGGCATCGAAAAACCCTCAATGATAAAAGCTTAGATTTTAGGATGCCTCGGTGTCGACAAACCCTAAATGATGAGACCATGATCGTGTTCCTTGACAATAACCAACTTTTTGACCAAACTTTGTTTCTATTTAGAGAGAAACATGGCCCACAACGATGAGGCCGGGGGTTCGGGCGGCAAGGCATTCTGGGAGCTGTCCCAGGAGATGGAGGAACAACCTCACTTGTATGAGGCCGCCGCCTTCCCCACCGATCCTGAGACCACGGATGGTGCCGCCGAGGATGACCACACTGATGCCACCACTGATGGTGCCGCCGAGGATGCCACCACTGATGATGGCGGCGCACGCACAGATAGCAGCCAGCCGAAGAGGCAACGGAAGGACCGGCGCCCGATCGTGCTCCGCACCCTCAAGGAGGAAGTTACTGAAGTGGACTCCAACGGGAATCCAACGGCGCCCGAACGAATAGTCAAGGGGTACTCGCTTCAGCTCGGGTGCATTGTCCGGAGCACCGTCTCGATCAACACCGAGAACCTGAGGCATCCTGACCGGGGGAATTTGCGCCACCTCCTCTTCACGAAGCTGCACGAACGATACAAGTTCCCCGCTGAATTCGAAAACACAAGCCTCAAAGGGAATAAAGTGAACAATGCTGCCCTCACGAAGATGAGCAAGGCCATGTCTACTTGGAAAAGCAATGTGAAGAGAATGATCGAGAAAGGTGAGAGTTATGAGAAGATCAAGGAGAAAAATCCTTCGATCACCGAAGATGACTACAACGACTTCAAGATCAATTGCTCGAGCACCGCAAGCTCCCAATCAAGTGAGTGGGGGAAACAAATGCGGGAGCTGAACATAGGGGAACACACACTCGGTCCCGGCGGTTACAGAGTGGCGGAGCCTATATGGGACAAGGAGGAGGCGGACCGTGCCGAGCAAGGCCTACCACCCCTCTTCGATAAATACGGTGACAAGCAGACCAGGAACTTTGTCAGGGCCCAGTACAAGAAGGACCCGAAAACAAAGGAGCTTACCACGGATCCGAAGACCAGGCGGCTTGAGCTTGTTCTGGTAAGGAATACACCCCCGCGTAATTAGCTCCATATGGTTGCATTCTAATTAATGAAGCCGAATTTCTAAATGGTTCACATTCCTTCCGCAGGCGACTGAAAGCAGTAGCGCGGGGTCGACTAAGAGCAACCCTTGGGACACCACTCTAAATAGGGGGTTGAATATAATGAAGAACAAGGATAAGCTCAGTAAGCCGACGTCAGCTGGTCGTGTGGCCGGCAAAGGCTTGTCGACAAAATGGGGGTCATACTATACCGCTGGTGTGCGGAAGGAGAAAAAGACCAGCTCGGAAAGCCAGGCGCGAGAGGTTCAAGAACTCAAGGCACAGGTGGCGCGGATTCCGGAGATTGTCCAAGGGCAAGTGGAACAACGACTCGGAGCAACAATCACCGCCCTTGTGCCTACCTTGATCTCGGGGTTGAGTGCGTGGATTGCGGGCGGCCAACAGGGGCCGCCCCCGATTCCTAGCTTCACGGCCAGCAACTCGCATAATGCGATGGCGGGGCCATTGGTGCCTCCGGCGGAGGCGGCATTGGTGTCTCCGACGCCGGCACGGGAGCTTAATGCACCCGGGTGTACGCCGGCTGGCACCTCTTCAGCAAGCGGCCGCTCCGTCAACTGCACGCCCGCCGTTGGCGGTGCCTCGACATTAGCCGAGCTCGACGCCATCATCACGGTAACTAATTAAGCCTCTCTCGGCCGAGGACTTCATCTCCTTGCCTTTGACTGGGCCTCCCTGACGCCCTACATGTTTTCGCAGGGCGCCGCCGATGTTCCGTGCACTCTCCTCCACTTCGTGAACAACGAGTTGGTCGATGTCGCCAAGGGCAAAATCGTTCAACCGGGCAACCCCTTGTTCCACGGTACCCAGATGCCACCCAACTTGTTTAGGGTTCAACTGGTTCGGGTGCTGCCAGGCTGCGACGACTTGTTACCTCCGATTCGACCCGTCGGGGCCGACGATGATGACGTGATGACCCTCAGCGCCTGCCTGAGCTGGCCCCTGCTTTGGCCGAAGAGCCAGATTCGTTTGGGGGCGGGGGACACCACCCCAAAGACAACACCGCCAGTCGTGCCGGCGCCAAGTCGGCCCCATGGCAAGACCGCCGTAACGGTGCCGGACATCCCTATGCCACTGGATCCAAACATGCATATGGCACAGGATCAGAACGACGACGACGACGACGATGATACATTTGGCAACGTCGATCAGTACTTTGCCGAGCATGGGTACGATGGCGACTTCATGGGGCCTCCTTCTCAAGAACCAAACCCAACAAAAGACGTGTGCGATCTAGCTCGTACCGCGGAGAAGCCAAGTTGCAACAGGCGCCGTCTGGCATTCAGCTCTCAGGAGACGCCTCCAGTTGCCGACTTCACCGAGCCTCAGATAGGCGAGGTGCGAAATATTATCAGCCCCAACACACTCAAGAAGGCGGTCTGTGAGCAGAACTCGGTCCCATTACAGGAGAAGAAGAAGGCACGCAAAAGAAAGACTAAGAAGGGTGCGAGCCAGCCGGCACCGAGTACGATCCGTGCTCAGGACGGGCCACCTTCACCGCAGGATATCTCGAGGAGGGTGCATGTGGCGGGTAGGGCAATGCTACCGACAAATATGCTCAATGCTGCAACCGGTGCTATGCGGAGTCTGCATGACAGTGTTCTTGCTTTGGAGAAGCGGCGTCTCAGGGAGAAGGATGTGGCATACCCGGTTTTCGCGGCCAAGGTGCCAGAGGGCAAGGGCTTTGTGGATAACTCCATCGGGCGTATGATCGTCCTGCGTTTTGATGACATCCACGCTATGTTGAACCTTCATCCGCTGCACTACACCTTTCTTCGGCTATTTTCGCTGAGTATGGAGATGCGGATCATTCGCGACAAGACCCCGGACATCGTGATAGTCGACCCCTTCTACATGCGTGCCAAGATCTTGGGCAGCGCTGGGGACCGGCAAGTCGCGAGTTCTTACCTCGAAGGCGTCATTCTGGCAAACCAAGATAAGGATAACTTCCTCGTGCCTTACTTTCCCGAGTAAGTCCTCCCCTCAACCGGCCCGTAACATATGAATTCTTACTTTTCGATCGTTTTTCTTTTAACATTCCGTGTTTTCTGCAGTGACACACGTTGCACGCTCATCCTCCTAAGCCCCAAATATTCCATGGCCACGTATTTCCACCCGGACCGTCAGTCGAACGTAGACTACACAAATGTCAAGAAGGTTCTTGATGATGTTCTCCCTGGCTACGCCCAATCTGGAGGCACCTTCACCAGGCCTATTCGTAAGTACGGCAAGCACGTGTTCTCCCACAATACGACGTTCTGCTGCGTCAAGCAGCCGCCTGGCGGTCAGAAGGGTGCCTACTACGCCATCCATCACATGCGGGCAATCGTACGGGACCATCATCAACTTCTGCTACCGAGTAAACTCAAAGATTGGGCCGCGAGCGTGTCGGCAATCCAGGACGCGGACCTCCGACAAGAATTCTTTCGCATCCAGTCGGAGTTTGCGGAAATCATCCATCAAGATGTCCTTCGTACCTCGGGGCAGTTCTACCTCAGAAATCAACCGTCCAACAGTGACATCGACACAATGCTACAAATGCAGGATGACAACGCCCGTTCTTTCATGACTCCCACGATAGACGGCGGCTTCATCCATGCTCCGGTCCCTTGAGTCGAGTTGTCTAGTTCTGAAACATCGATTGGCTCATGTTGTAATTAAACTTTAATGAACTTGTAGTATGTCTCTTTGGTTTCGAGAGTCGTTCAACTTAGATGTAATCGATGCTATTAATGTCTTCCTTTTCTCTTCCGATCGTTCTGTTGCATAATTATATATTGCTTATGTATTGTCTGTGAATTGGTACTAACGTTTCGTTTGGCTAGTGCATAGCGATGCCGATGTATGTCGTGTACAAGGGTAAGGTTCCCGGAGTCTACGATGACTGGGAGGAGTGTCGGAGACAGGTTCACCGATTCAGCGGTAACAGTTACAAAGGTTACACCACTAGGGCCGAGGCCGAATCTAGATACGCCCGCTATCTAGCGGGAGAGGGGAGGGAGCGTTGGAGGAACCGGATGAAGACGAGTTTCATCGTGATGATGCTCATCGTGATGACCGCAGCTCTCTTCTATGTGATGGTAGTTTAGATGATCGATATCGACTTGTAATGTGAAGACAAACTCGCTACTCGCGGTCTCGAGACTTGTAATATAATATTCTATCTTTGTTCGGTCTTTTTAATTCGGAGACTAATATGATGAATTGTATTCGGAGACTAATATGATGAATTGTATTCAAAGACTAATCTTCTATTGTATTCGATGAATCTGTTGTTGATGTGTGCTGTCTATATTTTGTCAAACTATACATTTTGTAACCTGTGCAAAAAACAGAAAATAAAAAGATAAAAAAAACCTAATATTCATACTAATGGCGCATCACAGGACAGTGCGCCATTAGTATGACAGTGCATACTAATGGCGCATCACTGGGTAGTGCGCCATTAGTATGCTGCGGTTACTAATGGCGCATCCAGTGGTGGTGCGCCATTAGTATGCCAAAGCACCTGGGTATACATGGCCCCTGGGAGGCATACTAATGGCGCACGCTGGCCTATACTAATGGCGCACCCGCGGTGCGCCATTAGTATACCAGATACTAATGGCGCACCAGGTGGTGCGCCATTAGTAAAAATTACTAATGGCGTGCTGTTAATGGCGCACCACAGATGCGCCATTAATGGCCATATTAGGTGCGCCATTAGTAGGGGTTTTTCTAGTAGTGACGAATGCTTCATCCACTGTCTGACCACCTGGTAGCTTGAGAAAGCGATGGCGCTCGAGGATGCACAGGGGGCAGCGGCGGCGGTCACAATCGAGGGTGTTGCAGCAGCCTGCCCGCGGATCTCGGCGGTATGGTGACGGAGCTAAATCTGGTAGATCTCGGATAAGGGGTCCCGAACTAAGTGTCTAGATGTGATGGTAACAAGGACATGAGGTTTTAACCAGGTTCAGGCTCTCCGAAGAGACAATATCCTATGTTTTGTTTGTTTTTATTGCTTTGGGTTGGAGTGCAAAGTACAAATAATCTATCATGAGATTGTTATGTTGTTCTACGAGTCCTATCCCTCGATTTATATAGGTATTGGGGGTCTAGGGTTACAGCGTCCAAGTCAGCTACGTATTAGGAAATAGTGTCTTCGACGAATCTGGCTTCTTGAAGCTCACAACAAGTTTTCGGAAGCCTTCCATTCACACGTCATGGGCCGTCTAGCGTAGCCCACTCCTGAACCGACATGGGGTCCTCGGCTCGTCCTAGCCCACCAGGCTGGGAGGCGACTTGGTAAGAGACCCCCAATCCAGGACACCATTAGCAGCCCCTGAACCGGTCTTCAAGTCCCAAGGTGCCCTTTGTCTTTGGTCGTCGATCTTTGAAACTGGTTCAATGATTTTTTTCACATAAATTGGACTCATCAGTGTGGTGAAATGTTTGTGCTATATTTGATAGAAACTGCTTGATGACTTGTTAACGCTTTGTTGTTTCGAACAATATCGTGTTAAATGTGAGTATGAAAGTGATTTACGATTATCATAAACTACTTTCAATTTTTACATTTAAAAAATGTTAAACTTGTATAGAAGATGTTTCTAATGTATACGAAAAATATTAATCGTGTGCACGAAAAAATGTTGATGACATTTAAAAAATATCATAAGTTTGGAAGAAAATGTATGCCATATTTAAAAAATAATTATACATTATAAAAAATATGTTCATGTAATTCGTAAAACGAACCCATACATTCAAAAAAATGTACTTTACACTAAAAAATCATTACAAGATTTGGGAATTTTTTTGTGAAAATTTGGAAAAATATCTATATAATTGAAAAACTATTATCATTCAGAAAATGTTTCGACATGTAGTAAAAAATGCTTAACACCTATTAGAAAAAAATGCTCAAACAAGTATTTCAAAAATGCGAAATTGTGTATTTAAAAATGTTAAAAGATATATAAAATTTTTAGATGTATATGAAAAATATACAAACATGTATAAAATGTTAATCTAAAAATATATATTTTGCAAAAATGTTAATCATGTATTTGATAGATGTTTAATGAGTACAATGAAAATGTTCCAGTTATATATAAAAAAAGTGCAATGCTTATGAAAAATGCAGACATGCATTAAAGACAAACAACAATGAAAACAGGAAAAAGATGAAAACCCCGATAAAATCTGACTAAGAAGCAAAAGAAACTGAAGAAATCAAAGAGAAACAAAGCAAACCGAAGTATAAAGAAGAAAGGAAGAAAAGTGATGGAAAAACAAAGAAAACCAAAGTAGAACGAAGAGAAAAAGAGAACCTAAGGAATACCATTGAGATTTTTTTTGAAGGGACATTTACATTTGTGACCCTAACTCGAACCCACTACTCAGATTTGCCCCTAATTTTGAAGCATGCTCAAATTTGCCCCTCCGCCGTTAAGTCACTACTCAGAAATGCCCTTCTGTATAGTACTGTAGCACTTTCCGTCCAATATTGTAGCACTTTCCGTCTACTACAGTACACATGGGCCTCTGACGGTCAAAGGCCTTTGACTAGACGGAAGGGCATTTCTAAGTAGTGACTTAATGGCAGAGGGGCAAATTTGAGCATGCTTTAAAATTAAGGGCAAATCTGAGTAGGTGGTTCAAGTTAGGGGCAGAAATACAAATGACCCTTTTTTGAAAAACCAAGGAAAGAAGAAAAAATAAACAGAAAAAGAAAAACAAAAAAAAATAGCACAAAGCGAACATACAGCGACTTGCCACAGAGGAAACGAGAGACAAGCGCTAATGGGCCGGCTCAACAATTGTCGCCGGCGATTCCTAGACGACACAGGAGCAACTAGTTAACGAGCGCTCCTTCGGAGCGCTCGTAACGAGCGGTTCAGGAGCGCTCTACGTGTGACAAGTGTCGCCTGCGGAGCGCTCCCGCCAGGAAAAACCAGGTGGCGCGGTTGGTTCCCGGTTTTTCCTTTCCGGTTTGTGGCTTCGTGCGTTTTGCATTTTGACCCTCATACTACCACATTTTTCTGTTTTTCCTTTCCGCGCGAAAACGCAAAAAAAATACCAGTTTGCGCGGTTGGTTCCCTGTTTCCCTTTCTCGTTTCCCTTTTTGTTCCCATTATATTTCCGGGTAATGGAGATTTATGGGGTAGTTACGGGCGGGGACTACCAACACTATCAAATATGACGTTTCAAGTAACGAAAAAAGCAACTTTTTAATGTAAAACGGCAGTCTTCAGAATTGTTCAATCATGTGACTTCTTTATAGGCACAGGTGAACACTAGGAGAGGCACGGGTGTATAACTTTACTAAATTGAAGAAAAGTGCCTCCGGCGCGAGGGAACCTCCTGCTCGCCTTCGGCTTATTTAATTTTCATAAACATCTTGAAGGGGGGGCATAGGTCGAAGTGTGTGTTGGTCGTGCAGCGTGCTGGTTCGTGCGGCGCGTTGTCCATCGCGGTGTGACACGACGCCTCCGGCGCGAGGGAACCTCCTATTCGCCTTCGGCTCGTTTAATTTTCATAAACATCTTGAAGGGGGGTCATAGATCGAAGTGTGTGTTGGTCATGCAGCGTGCTGGTTCGTGCGGCGCGTTGTCCCTCGCGGTGTGACACGGCGCCTTCGGTGCGAGGGAACCACCTAGCAGGTCGTGGGAAAGGCAAGATGCTTTGTTTCGAAACACACAGGTTTGAAGAATGTGCAGTCACGTCTACCTAAGAGCAATGCTTTGTTGACAATATATAGGTTTGTGCGTGCATGCACATGTGTGCATACTACGAAGGCATTGGTATGTTGCCTCCGGAGGCACGAGTTTGAAGCATGTGAAGTCACGTGTGCGTAGGAGCTAGCCACGGTTGAGGCGCTCTTGGTATGTGTGTGTGTGGATATTGCCCGGAGGCATGGTGACCCAGGCTTTGGTGGCACAAAGCTATGTCAGCTCTGGAGGCACTTGAGGGTGGTCTCCAGAGTCATGCGTAAGGGTATGTGTGTGTATGGATATTGCCCAGAGGCATGGTGACCCAGGGTTGGGTGGCACAAGGCCATGTCGCCTCTGGAGGCAGGGGACGGTGCTTTCTAGAGTCACGCGTAAGGGTATGTGTGTGTGTGTGTGGATATTGCCCGGAGGCATGGTGACTTACGGTTTGGTGGCACAAGGCCATGTCGCCTCTGGAGGCACGGGAGGGTGCTTTCCAGAGTCACGCATAAGGGTTCGTTTTGGGAGTCACTACTGTTGTACAAATAAGAAGAGGCATTGTTGTTTATAGTTTACTGGCACTCTCTTATGATGTAAGAGGCACTATTGTCGAAATAGTTCTCTTTTCAACATGAACGCGCAATTTCTAACTACATTACATATAAATGTGAGTTATTGACAAACGTTTTGTCACGTCTAGATAGAATTAGCCTCGCGGGCTAAATCAAAAGTTTTAGTCTTCATTTTTGCTTAAGATCTTGCTAATCTCGTCACCCATTTCAGTAGTTTTGACTTGATTCATCTCGCTATTAAGAGAATGTACATTGCCTCTGCCCTCCAGTCTTCGACCTCATCCTGTGAAATTTTGCCGAGAAGAGAAGTATATTATTAGAGTATGTGCATATAAGTTGTTTATAAGTAAATATATATAAACTTACTGTCAAATCTTCCAGGTCTTCGACAAACTTTTCACCATTGTAGAGGAATGCAAGCTTTAAAACATCAAATGTTGATTCTCCCTTTTCTACCACTGGAACATCTTGCACGATATGGGTCTGCCATGTTGTATCCTTGGCATTCATTGTTTGTCCTAGTATGATGTTGAAGAGTTCTTTAAACCTAGGTACCTGGGAATATTGCATTTTGTAATTAATTGTTTTAATATTGCAACTTGTAAAACTAAAAAAATTGTTATGTATAAATGCTTACAATTGCCAACTTATGAACATGATATTCCTGAAACTGTCTTTCTCTTTTTTCTTTAGCATCTTCATTTTCCTGAAGAACTCGACATGCTTCTTTTTGTGTCAATTTTCCGATGTCTATCTTTTCTTTCTCAAATTCCTTGTGAGTCATTTCTCGAGGATCAATAATGTGAACTTTGTGTTTGTATTTGTCCAGGACATATAGTACATAGCGGTCATGCTTCTCCATTGGAATGAATATTTGCATACAAAATACTTGTTGCTTAGATGACAATTTAATATAAAGTAATTTAATAGAACGCATATTTTCTGATTTTGTCATGGAAGAAAGGGTTGTTACCATGTTTGCTGTTGAGAGCCTTTTCCGTTGATTTTCCTTGAGATACATGGGAATCAGCTGATTCTTTGTTTTTGCAATTCATTTATAAATTTTTTAATACTAGTTTTGTGTTCCTTTAAATCCAATATATGCCGCAAACAATATTTATGATGAAAAAAACTGTTAGTTGTGTAACAATATAAAAAGAGTAGTTGTTGCAATATACACAAGACTTTGCTTTTTAAAAGTTTACCTCTGCAAAGTTTGGGCCTAATATTACTCTGTCACTCTATTTTGAATCTTGTCTACTTTCCCAAATTTCTGCTATGTCATCGAGGACCCTCTTTTCCATATGATGTGGTATGTTCGTCTGTGCTAGTCTTGGACCAAATACTGCCTTCAGTTGGGCTCCAGTAAGTTGCGTGCTTTCACTGTCCCTGCGGATGCGGCTAAATATAGTTTTGCTGCGACAGGGAGATAAAATAATTTTGGAGGTCACGGTTAGTGAGAAACAGATTCTTACATTATTTTTGGCCTCTGTCCAACTATTTTGAGGTGCAATAGAAAAATACTCACTTTTTGTATTCCTCCTGTCACCTGTCGCTCATGACTAGATGGAAGAGGTCGGACGCCTCCTTTGTGTGTTGGAAACAATGAGAATGTTTTGGATATGGACTGGTGCTTTGTCTTTTTTTCCTTTTTGTTTCATCTGTTTCTGTCAGCGGAAGCAGATATGTAATATGTAAGCTCTCGTGATACGAAAGACATTGGTGAACCGTGGGATGGGTAGGTTATTACAAAAAAAGATAAGTAGAAATGATTTTCTTACCTTTGTTGGTGGAAAAGAACTTTGAAGTTTCTAGTTTGAATTCTTTGATTCTTCCAGGTAGTTGCTCCCACATTACTTGGTTTGTTTCACCAAATATGGCTGTAAAAAGGAACTCTAGTTTCCACTCGGCATCTACGTTGCTTTGCTGCATGGAGGTCATCGGATATTCTTTTATTTTTCTTTCATGAGATAAATCAAGTATTCAAGTAGTGCTACTTGTAAAAATTAAATTTTTTGCTCTTGTACTATTCACTTACATTGAAATCCTCATCATCTTTTATGAGATCAATGCCATTCCAGTATTTTGCAAATTGAACCATGAAGTGTCCGCATTGGGTACCCTGCTGTTTTGGCACGCAAACTCTGTTAGGTGTTTCTGCTATCCTCGACCAGTTCGGTTCGCTATTGGCTCGTAGCTCCGCTTCGCCGTAATGCTTCTTCATGAGTGCGTGCATCCTTTTAATCTATGTTATTATTGGGTTTTGCCATTAATAAAGGGAATGCAGGAATTGGAAAACCAATTAGAAAATAATGTTGAATTGACGTACCAGTTCTTCATGATCCTCATGGTGTGTTTTCCATGTATTTTTTCCGTCTCCGTGTCTGTAATTCAGTGAGTCAAGTATGTCGATGGAGCTCGTGTACTTGTTGAGCATGTACAGTGTGTAGTGTTTAGCTATGTTGTGAGGTATCATAATCTGCAGTGTTTGGAGACAGAGTGAGTTAAAGTTCATTCTTGTCAGGAGAATTAAATGACATGTGAATGTGCAATCTGTAGGAAGAATGAATTATGTTTCTATTTTTCTATTAACTTACCAGCTTTTTCTTTAAAAGTTCCTTCCCTGTTACAAGGGGTGCAAACTGTTTCAATGCTTCTTCCTCATTGAATTCTGCTAGTCCTCCTTCTTCTCCAATTTTAACACTGAGCATGATCCGCGACCAAAAAGTTTTCTACTTTTTAGTTCAATCATTGTAATCACTGAATTGATGCAAGTGTTTTTGTCAAATTGGACTTCATAGTTTGCAAATTCTGCGGGAAGTATGGCTTTATCGGTTGTTTTGTATTGTTGCTGCACTGTCCATTCGTCGAACAATGCGTTTGCGATGGAGCCCTCCATCTGTCCATGATCTCCTTTCTGTAACTGTTCCATTGCTTGTTTTCCTGTAATCCAATCGGGTCGCATCGAGCTAATATATACGTTTAGACTGCAAGCAGAAAAAGTTTATACAATAGCTAGGTTGGTTTAAAAAGGGGCAACATTTCTTTGTTTTTTTGTTTATGCAAGAGAAAGTACTTACTCTCCGCATTCGTCCTGTCCTTCTTTGCTGAATAGGTATTCATGGAGTGCTCTGGCTTTGTTTATAAATTTGAAATCTCCTAGGACAAAAGTAGGAATCATGATTTCTCCAAGGAGCCTTCTTGAAGGCTTTACCAGCCTTTTCTTGACCGAGATTTTCTTGTCTGAGCTGTTCTCAAATGATTGAGGCATTGAATGTTCTTATGATTCTTGCTGCAAGATTGTCAGATACGGCTTGGCATCTTTGTTGAATTCATAGCTTTCATAGTCGTTCAGCCATGTTTTGATTACATCAAACTTATAGCCCATCTTTACATAGTCGTTGTACACGTCTAGTTGTAGCGGGTTAAGGCTTGAAAGAAATTCATCAACTTCTTCGTGCTTTTCCATTGTTTTTGGTTTTAGGAAGTCTAAAGAGAAGGTGCTGGAGGTGCCTTGCTGATTGCTTGTCGAGCATGTTTCTTCTTGAAGAAGAACATGTTGTTTCTTCTGCTCGGAAACCTGTTGTTGTGTATTTGGTACGTCGTTGCTTTTGTCATCCTCTTTTAAATCAGTGCCTGTTTGTTCCAGTTGCTCTGTGCTTGTGATATTTTGCTCGTCCATTTCCTCTTCGGCATGGTATGGTATCTTGTCGTCTGGTATTTTGTTTGTTGGGCGACAGCGTGGCTGCTGACATCCATAATCTCTTTGCGTTTATTGGATATATCAATAACTTCATGCTCTTGTGTGGTTGTCGCACACATAATATGTTCTTTTGGCTCGGGAGTTGGCGGAAACTCTTCTAGTACGCAACATTCTGCCTGTTGCATTTCTTTGTCTTCCATATCTACTTCATACTTCAGCATATCTGTAAAACAATAATTAAAAAAAATATTACTTCTTCTAGTGTTACGAAACTGTAAGGTTTAGTTTCTGAAGAGACTAACCTGTTGCACACTTGATTAGTGACAGTTTGGTATTCCCTCTGTGTTGACTGATTAGTTGATATAGAATTTTTTCCTCAACTCTGGTACTTGTTCTGGCTTTAAGGTTGGTGCTGTTCCATCATTGGAGTAGTGCTTCAGGTTCATGTACATATAGAATACGCAGTCGATTCTGCATGTAGAGGAATGGTACTGGAAAGATTGTTGCATTCAAGAAACGGAAAGAAGAGAAATGTTTGAGCAATCGTAGTGGTAATTGTTGTATTGAAAAGACGAAAGAATATAATTATTTTAGTAATTGTAGTATTGAATCTTGCATTGAAAAAAAGAAACATGTGAAAATGTTGGAAGTGCTTACGTGTCTTCTCCTTGAAGTGGCACCTGTAGTTTGACCTTTTTGAAATGGTCGATGCTTTTTTCTGAAAGCTGTAGCTCTGTGCTTATGTGCTTCCAGATTTTCATTAATTTGCTGGTTACATTGTTGAAGAATTCTATTGTGCCTGGATATGCAGTTGAAGACTCAAGGAGTTCAAAGCGCTGTTTTTGCATGTTAACTGTGATGGTGAAGTAATGACTTATAGTTTCGTCTTGCTCAAACCCGCACAACGAACATGGTAGGAGGAACTGCAAAACACAAAATAAAAAGAAAACATTTGGAAATCTTCTTATATTTAGAAACATAAAATAAAAAGACAACTTTGCATAACATATGCACAATTTGTGTTTTGTTTTTGAAACAGCTGATCTCCTTACCATGTTATAATCTTGCAGTTTTTCTTCTTCTTGCATGTTGAAAAATGATCTAAGCCTTGCAGGTAGTAATTTTTTTGTAATGTGTTATTGATCATTATTTTTGTAGCACATTGGTTCTTCGTTGTCGGCTTCCCTTATTGAGTGCTGCTTGTTTCGTCACAGATACACAAAGGGAATTTGTCAGTTCAGCTATAGGGGAAGTTTATCTATTTATAAAGTCATATATATTGTTTTAAACGTGATTCTTTTGCGGTGATATTTACTTACAGTGTTGCTTAATGACAGAATCTTTCTCCGTGTGTCATTGAGTTGTTTTCTCAAGATTGTTAGCATGGGCTCGATTGCTTCGGTGCATACTGATTTACCGACCTTGAAGCTTTCGGATACATGGCCTAGATTTACATCAAACTTGTCCGTTGTAATGAAAAGCTGATCCCTGCAAAGTATATTTAGAAAAATGTTTTAGTTCACACATGATACAGTCAAAATGATCGTGTGTAAGAATGTTTTCTGTGTTAGTTGCATGAACTTACATTTCTCTCTTTGTCTATGGCTTGCATACAGTGTTGTACATGTCTTCGATGGCTTTGTTGACGGAATCGCTATCTTTGCCCCCTTTCTCCATTGTGCCTGCGATGATTTTGAATTTAATGTAAATAATTCCAAGTCACAAAGATCACAAGATAGCAATTATGTTTCTATTGTCTTGCCTGCTTCGATGCTGGAAGATATGTCATGTCTAGTGTTGTTCCTTTCTTGTTCTCCTTCTACTTCCTGCGGCATGTTTTGTTCTTCTTTTTGCGTTGTACCCTTTTGTTCAGTTTCTGCTCCATCCTTATTTGAGTTGGCTGTGCTTTTCTTAGCATCATGTTTTTCCTTGTCAACCGTTATGTCTTGCTGGTGGTCTTTTCCGTCTTGTTTTTCAGTCTCGACCTGGATGGCACTGACCTGTCTGCCAGGGGAATTGGCATCGTACGACAGCGTAGGGTTTTCTTCGATAGTTTCTGGTTCTTTCTCTGGAACAATTTGTGTGTTTGCTTCATTGGTTGTACCTCCGTGGTTGCCTTCTTCGTGTTTCTGCGTTATCATCTAAAAAGCATTGAAATAATTTAACTTGCTACTTTATTTTAATTATAGCAGTTGTTATGGGAAAATAGCGAAGCATTCGGTGCGTGCTTTGAGCTATTTTGATTGTGATTAAGTTGTCATTTTGTGGAAACATTTTGTGCAACTTCACCTGTTGAGCTGTCGTTGGTGATGCTGACTGTTCCACCCGTTCTTCGTTGAGTGTTGTTTCTTGGGTACCGTCTTGTTCTTTGTTTTGGTGTTCATCGTCACTGTCATGGTTTTTGTCTTGCAGCTGTTCAATCATAAAGGTGGTAAGTTTCAACCATGGAACTACTTTATATTTTCGTAGAATCAGCTTATGTAACTTTACCTCCTCAGTCGTTGATGTTTCTGTTGTCTCTGCTTCTGTTCTCGTTGCTGCTGCTGACTGTTGCACTTGTTCTTTGTTGAGTGGAGGTTTTTGGGCATCTTCCTGTTCTCTCTTTTGGAGTTCATCGCCGCTGCCATCGTTTTTGTCTTGTAGCTTTTGAAACACACAGGTGGCTAAGTGGCAGTGCATTTGAGCTTCAACGGAGCTATTTTATACTTTCAGAGGATCAGCTTATGTAACTTTACCTTTTCAGTCATTCTCGCTGCTGCCGTCTCTGCTGCGTGTTTTTCGGTGAGTGAATATTTTAGCGCTTGGTCTTCTTTGACGTTGATGTCTGCCGTTTGAAGAACATGTTGCCCTTCTGCAGTGGCCTCCTTTTGCTCATTTGTCTCCTCTCTCTGTGATGGAGGAAAGTAGTGAAATGTGAAATGCATATTTTTGAACTATAAGATCATTCAGAGGTATTCTGTGTTTTCACCTCTGTACTTGTTACTGCTGATTGTTCTACGTGTTCTTTATTGAGTGGTGTTTTTTGGTCCTTCTCTTTCTCTTTTTTTGCTGTTCATCGTCACTGACCTTGTTTTTTTCTTGCAGCTGTTCAAATATAGAGGTGGCAAAGTGAGAGTGCATTGGAGTGAATACAGGTGTGGTAGGTTGGAGTTTATTTGATTGTGCACGCAACAATTTTATAATTTCATAGTTGTAGGTTTCGTAACTTTACCTTTTCAATCGTTGACGCTGGCGCTGCCTCTGGTAGTTGTTGTTTGGTGAGTGAATTTTTGGTGGCTTGGTCTTCAGTGGCATTATTGTCTACCGTTTGATGAACATGTTCGGGTTGTTCATTGGGCTCCTCTGGTTGTGTTTGATGGTCTTGATTGTTGGTTCTCTCTTGAGCTTCTTGTGCCTGCACCAACACAAAAAGTATTTAAGAAATGGGTGCATCTCTGATTGTTGAGTTACAATTTTTTTTATAAGACCTCTTTCTCTGGATTTGCAGGACTGTCTACTGCTGGAACTACGCCTTCTCCTTGTCTCGTGCTATCCTCTAGTTTTTCTTGTTCAATGTCTATGCGAGTGCTTTCGCTTGCTTCCTCTTCATGTTCAATAAAAAAATTGAAATTATAGTTTGAACTTCATTTGTGTCTTAGCTTTGTAACCTCACCTCTTCAGTGTTGTTGTTTGAAGTTCTGTGTGTTTTCCAGTTTCCTTTGGTTGCGCTGCTTCTTGATCTTCGAGATCAATGTACTTGTTTGTTTCCTGCATTTGTTCAAAGAAAAGGGTCAGACATCCCTTATAATCCTTGTATTGCGGTGGTGGGGTGTATTACGTAGTTCAAACATCATAAATGTTTTGAAAAGGGTTTGTTGTTGATTTTTTACCTCTGTGTTGATGACTGGGTTATTCGTGCCTACATCGACTGTTTATTTGTCAGGTATAATAGTCTCTAGTTTCTCATCGGCTTGGATGTCTTGGGTTTTCTCCTTTGTACTCGTGGTGGTGATCTGCAATGTTGTGTCACTGGAAATCTCTTGTGCACAAACTTCCTGTTCTGTGACTCCTTCGTCTGTTTGAGGTTCACTATGGGGTTCAATTTCAACACTGGTTGTCTCTTGGTCTTGCAGTGATTGTGATACCTGGAGTTCAAACAATATGAGTTTGTGGTTCACTTTCTTTCCTGCCATTATGAGTTTCCGGTGTGGGGTGTACTGGGCTGTGGAATTTTAGCTCCTCTTTGTTGTTTTCTTCTTCTTTATCATTTGTTATGCTAACGGTTGATTGTGGGTCAGCCTCTTGCATTTGGTTGACGGGACTATTGACTTGATTGTTCTCCAGCTGAGCCTATATTTTGTTAGAGGTTTGTCAGTTAACTTATAACTCTATCCAGTTTTGAAAGGAAAAATGGATGTTCATACTGACCTCTTCATTGGTTCTGACGTCGATCGTATCTTGTGCTTGTGTTGGGGTAGTTGTTGTTGTAGCACTGTCTGTTGTGAGGTTGCTTTGTTTGTTGGGTTCATTCTTGTTTTGGGGGTTCTTGACGCCATCCTGCTGTTGGAGTTCATCTTGGCCTGGCGTGCTATTGGTACGTTCCTGAAAGCATTGACACAGTTCTTTTCAGTTGAGGTATGAAAACAGGGTTTTGCTTGCGGATGGCACCATGCATTACTATTTATTTACCTGTTTTTGCCGCTTTATCTTCTTCTCGTCAATGCCCACGTCCCTTGATTTTGTTCTTCTCTTCCTCTCTTCGTCCTCTTTTTCTTTCTTACTTTTTCTCCTTTCTCTTTGTTCTGTTGTGGCTACTATTTCATTCGTGCGGTTGGCATCGACTAGTCTACTTGATGCTGCTGGATTTGCTTGCTCTAGCATCTGCAGGGTCACGTTGTCTGTGAGGTACCTTGTGCAAACTATGTCCTGAAATTGTCTGAGTTGTTCTAGAGAATCCACCAGGGCAATTTTTTGTTGCACGACTTTGTCCTTGTTTTTTTATCCAATATCTCTTCTTTTTCGTTGCATCGGTGTTTAGCCCTGGTGGTTACTGCGGGTAACTGTTCTGCTTCATGGAGCACTTTTTCCAACAATTTGTTTATCCTTTGGAATCTTTCTTCTGGTCCTGTGCTGATGCTTTTGTTTGGTTCCGTGCTTCCACTGGTGCCGATACGTGGTTCACGCCGGCGCTTGGGTGGAGGTGGTAGCAGTTTGCTTGTGTGATGGTGCTGTTGTTCTTTACGATGTTCTCCTGCTATCTGGTGAATCGAAGACGAAGTTGATGCTGTGCTGGTATAGAAGATCCTCTTTGCTATTCCTTTCCATGTCTGCATCGTTTCGGTGGAATGGAGTTGATTAGAATGGAAACTGTTTTCAAAAAGGGAAGGACTGATTTATGTACAACAGAGCTATACCTGTATCTTGCCAAATTCATAGTCATCTGGTCGTGCTTTTCCGTCCGTTTTCATGTCTGCTCTAGCTATTTTCGCTAGGTCACTCTCTTTGAGATGGTTCACTCGTGGTAATGAGGTTTTGTCCATTGTCTTTGCAATCTTCCACATTTCTTTTGTGTCGGTTGGCAGCAGCAGTGAGTCAAGGTACATGATTACTGGTACCTGTGCCAAACCACTGACGTGCTTTTTGTTCTTTTCTTCCTGAGGCAACATCCTGTGCTTCTGCCATGTCTTGGCTCCTTCCCTAATACATTCGATAATTACCTCACAGAAATCCATCTTTGCCATTTTTGGATAGTCCATGTCCTTGACCATTATAGCTGTCCGGGCGAAGATAGCGGCGCTTGACCCGCAGACAACATTGTGGAAAAAAATAAGGAAAAATATTTTAACTGATTTCCTGTTTGATTGTTCATCATCTATTTCCACCAATATTTGTAGCTTCTCGAACAGTTGTTTTGGCGCGGATTTTGTAGCTTTGAAGCCAAGGTCTGACATCAGTTCTTTCATTGAAGCTGGGCTAGTCTCTGGCCTTAGTGCTGACCTTTGCGTGCCGTTTGGGTATCCAAACACCTTGTGGGTAGCTTCCTTGGTAATCTTGATTTTTTTGTCTTAAGTAGCATCACCGAAGGTTATTGTCATGGTTTCTGTGTCGAGGTTGTCGTAGATGTGTGTTGCAAGCAGTCTGCAGATGGAGCCCATTATTTGCGCTCTCTATGCTGCCAAATCATGCCGTCCTAATATCTTTCTTATGACGGTCTTTAAGTAAATTCCATGCTTTCTTGACATGAGCGAATGCTGCCCCTGCCTTGATTTGGCATTTCTCTTCATCTGTTTCTTGCTGTTCTTCGTCAACTGTTGGTGCTACCAATTCTTTCCCGCTTGTCTTTCTTCTCTTTCTGTCCTTCTTGCCTGATTTGGGCTGTTTCAGAAGAAAAAAGGAAAGGGTTTTGTTAGAAAGGAATGTTAGATCCCTAGTGCTGAATAGTGGTATTCAAAATCAGTGCATAAGTGTGTTTTTACATCGTCGTCATGTTCTACGTCACTGTCGTGCTCTTCGGCATCACGCCGTTTGTAGGAATGAAATCTGCATCATGTTGTCTGTCATCATCGTCATCATTGGTATCTGAACCTTTGCTGTTGGTATCATCTTGTTCTTTTTCTACCCTTTGTCGTTTGTTTTTCTTCTTGCTTCATCTTGTTTCTTCGTGCCGGTTGGTTCTGTTGGCGGGAGTACCATTAGAGGTAATGGCTGATGCTGCAAGGTACCAGTGTCGACGATGTTTTCAGCATTGTCCTTTTTCTTTTGCCTTTTTGCTACAGGAGTAAAAATAGTACTGGTATCTGATTTTCTCTCTTTTTTTGCTTGTTGCTAGGTGTTTAATCCTGTTGAGCCTCGTGTAAGTTACCATTTCTACCGCAGGTGGTTTGTTCCTCATGTTCTGTTCTGTGTCCTTTTCTGATGAATGAGGAGACATGCTTTGTGTTTGTGTGCTGTCAATATCACCATCTTTGTGTCCTGCATAATGACCAGGTAACGAAAAATGATATTCTTTTGTCCAAAAATAATTTATACACATTTAAAATATATATCTTCCACGATTATGCATAAGGAATGTGAAATTCCCCAAAAGGGATTTTTAGTTTTCTTTTTTGGGTTAAGAAAGGTTATTTCTACTATTGCCGATTGAGCTAATAAGGGGATTGAAAAAAAATATTAATTATGGTTATGAGTGGAGCTGGGGAAGTGAAGTTAGGGTGAAGCATTTTCTGAGACAAAAATGCACTCTGCAGGTGATATTTCATAATGGAAGGAATATCATCAATGAGAGTTGAAGATTTATTTAGTAAATTAAACTGTTTTTTAATTAAATATAAGATAGTGTGCGAACATTTTTAATGTTTTATATAAAGAAATATATAAAAAGTGGCAGGTAGTTTTATTTGTAGACATAGTTAAGTTATTGTTGTCAAGGATAGCAGTTAAGTTGTTAATGTCTCAATATAGTTTTTTGCAGATAGACAATGGACTCTTTTGGTCAAACCTTTGACAGGAGCTTGCTGGATTGCATGCTTTTCAGTAGGGTCTTCGTTAGTATTTTGCTGGGTTTTAGCTTCTTCATGAGGATTTCTCATTGCTGCATAAAAAATGGGCAGGTGTTAGAAGCAGAGTCGAGTGTCACAGAAAAAAAAGTTGCGTGGTGTGAAAACAATTTTGTATGTATAGAGAGGCACGAGTTGTTTTACCCTAGAAGCACAGGGTAAAACTATTCTTTGTTCTTGGTTTTTCAGACCAGAGGTACTTAATTTGAAAAACGGTTACATTGAAGGGACAAACATGTAGAAAATGTCGTATGGTTATCAGGTTTTGGCCTCTCAGGATGCTTGCGGGGTTTGGATCTATCGACGTATTCTAGTTAGTGACGTTTCAGGTTTAGTACCTTTGAGCACATATCGTACATCAAAAATTCTAGGGTGGAGAGCTGTAGCATTTCTATTAAATCTCATCTCTCCACCAGTTCAATTTGTTAGACAAATTGATTTTAGGTTATTGGAAAACTCCTTGGTAGCGGTGGCTAGGGTTGTAGTTGAAAAATCACTACGATCTACCCGGTGGAATGGAGTGGGATAGAATGATAATTACCTTCAATTAGTTGTGCGGTGTTCTTCGGTTCCATCCGCTTATTGTGTCGTTGCTCTTTTTCTATTGCGATTTCCGCCGTCGCTGTCGAAGTCCTCGCCGTCGGTCGCCGCAGCCGGCGGGGTTATTGGTGTTCTAGCGGGCAGTGTGTGGCTGTGTGTATGTCGGATTGGAGGGTGGTTGGCGAATGCGGTGGCGGTTTGTTCGGTGACGCGAACTTGATTTTGAATTTGTGTTTGTGTGGAGAAGGAAGGAGGAGAGCGTACGGGAGTGATGAAGGTTTTGAGATTTCTGCGGAAGGGGAAGCAAGCTAGTAGAAGAGGGAGGGAGAGATGGAAACCATCGAACCATCTCTAATCTTCAACCGTCCGTTTGAGCATCAAGATCCATTTTTCTGATGTTAGGCTCGGAAGTGTAGGTTCTACAGGCACATAGATGCAGGCACAGGAGGCACGGCAGTGTAGGTTCTACAAGCAGGTAGAGAACCACGGGACAGGCAATTGTCGCGTGAGGCACGTGGATGTAAGCATAAGAGGCACGGAAATGAAGGCAATACAGGCACAGACATGCTGCTTTTCGAGGCACGGGTATCAACACTGAGGATGTACAAGAGTGCCATGGCAGAGGCATGTCTTAGAATGCGCATTTAAAGAGGCATAGTTGTGAAGTCTCAGGAGCGACGCGGGCGTTGCAGTGGGGCCATTTAAGAGTCACGGCGTATGTTGCGTTAGGCATGTGAGGCACGTGGGTTGAGGCACGGAAGGGAGAAAAGGTGAATCCACAACAGGCACGTACGTGTCTTTTCTCAAGTCACGGGTGTGTAGTCTGTGGATGCAAAAAAGTGTGGCAGCAGAGGCATGGGTCTGACTACTCGGTTACAGAACCACAGTCGTGAAGTCATGTGGGTGTGGCACTACGGGGCATGTAAGAGTCTCGGCAAGTGTCACGTTGCGGACGTGGGTGCAGGCACGTAAGGCACAGTAATGGAGGCACTACAGTTACATACGTGCACTCTCTGGATGCACGAGAAGTTTTGCGGTAGAGGCATGGGAACGAGTACTCGGTTAGAGAACCATGGTTGTGAAGTCATGTGGGTGTGGCACTATGGGTCACGTAAGTGTCATGGCATGTGTCACGTTGTGCACGTGGATGTAGGCACAGGAGGCACGGCATTCAAGGCAACAGAGGCACGGACTTGCGGCTTCTCGAGGCACGGGGTATCAACCCTGCATATGCAAAAATAGTGCAGTGGCAGACGCACGTGTCAGGATGCTTGGTTATAGAGGCATGGTTGTGAAGTCTCAGGAGCCACGCATGTCAAGTTGCGCACGTGGGTGCAGGCACGTGCAGGCACAGAAATGAAGGCACCACAGGCACATACGTGCACTCTCTAGATGCACAAAAGTGTGGCGGCAGAGGCATGGGTCCGAGTACTTGGTTACAGATCCACGGTTGTGAACTCACGTGGGTGTGGCACTACGGGGGACGTAAGAGTCTCGGCAAGTGTCATGTTGTGCACGTGGGTGCAGGTACGTAAGGCACAGAAATGAAGGCACCACAGGCACGTACGTGCATTCTCTGGATGCAAAAAAGTGTGGCGGCAGAGGCATGGGTCCGAGTACTCGGTTAGAGAACCATGGTTGTGAAGTGACGTGGTTGTGGCACTACGGGGCACGTAAGAGTCTCGGCAAGTGTCGCGTGAGGCACGTGGGTGCAAGGACGTAAGGCATAGAAATCAAGGCACCACGGTTGTGAAGTCACGTGGTAGTGATGAAGTGGAGCCTCTGTACAGGCATGTGGATGCAGGCACATGAGGCACGGAAGTGCAGGTTCTACAGGCACGTACATTCAGGTACAGGAGGCACGGAAGTGTGGGTTCTACAGGCAGTTAGAGAACCACGGGACTGGTAAGTGTCGCGTGAGGCACGTGGCTGCAAGCATCGGAGGCAAGGAAATGAAGCGAACGCAGGCACGGACATGCTGCTTCTCGAGGCACGGGTATCAACCCTGTGGATGTTCAAGAGTGCGGTGGCAGAGGCATGTGTTAGAATGCTTGGTTAAAGAGGCATGGTTGTGAAGTCTCAGGAGCAACGCGGGCATGGCAGTGGGGCCATATAAGAGTCACGGCGCATGTTATTACGTTAGGCACTTGAGGCGTGTGGGTGCAGTTACGGAAGGCAGAATTGGTGAATCCACAACAAGCACGTACGTGTGTTTTGTACAGTCACGGTTGTGCACTCTCTAGATGTACAGAAGTGTGCCGGCAGAGGCATGGGTCTGACTACCCGGTTAGAGAACCACGTTTGCGAAGTGACATGGGTGTGGCACGATGGGACCCATAGGAGTCACGACAAGTGTCACGCGAGGCACGTGGATGTAGGCACTTGAGGCATGGCATTGAAGGCACGGGAGGCACGGATGCAGGTACAGGAGGCACTGAAGTATTGAACCTAGGAGGAGACCTTGTGTGAGTGCGGAATGTTTCGAGATTTACTGTGGAAGAGAGGAAGCAAGAGAGTAGTGGAGGTGGGAGAGATGGAAATGATGGAACCGTCTGTTATCTTCGATGGTCTGATTTTAGCATCAAGATTCGTGCCGCCTGGCTTTGTTTTTTTGTTCGATGTAGCGTCTTAATACACATGTGAGGCACGGAACACCAGGCTCTACAGACACCGACGTTGGAATTATAGAGGCACTGGTATTGACTCTATGGATGCACAAATGTGTGGTGGCAGGGGCATGCATCTGAAGACTTACTCAGACAGTCACGGTTGTGAAGTCTTTAGAGTTACGAGCATGTGTCACCACGGGCACGTGAGAGTGATGCATTGGGAAGTGTGGTAGTAGAGGCATCGGTGCGAATAGTAGTCAGAGAGCATTGGTCGTGCGGTAGAAGCAGCGTGCGTCAGGAAAGGTGCGAGGAGTTCAACATAGTACGTGCTTAGTATCTGAACGCAGTGCACACTATCTAAGCGTGCCAGTGCAGTGTGTGCTTGAATGGTTTACGCAAAAACATTTGTTATGTGCTTAATCGGACGATTTGACAGTTGCTTTTTCCCGACAACCGCGAGCACTGCCACTCGGCGGTTTCCCCGGCGCACAGCAACCGCGAGCGCATGTCTACTTCCCTCATTACCACGACGAGGCCTCATCGAACCGCCTCCTCCACGACCCAAACCTTGGCACAAAAGGGCAACTGCGCTTCCATAGCCGCTCAATTACGAAAACACTATTGCCGCTCCATCTCAACTAGCAACTCCTCACAATCTCTATGTCAAGGCTGCCATCGCTGGAGGAGCGTAATGGCAGAGGAACCATCTGCCAAGCGTCCCCGTGGTGAGCACCGAGGTTGGCGATGTCCAGGTCCCTGGTCAGAAGCACGACTACAAGGTGCACCTCAAGGAGGTTGGCATCCACGGCAAGGAAAAGTTGGATGTTGTATGCACCAGCAATCCTGACGAAGCCGACAAGATGATCAGCAGGATCCTGAAGAGGGTCTGCGGCTTGTACCCTCAGTACATCGGTGTTGATGTCGAGTATACCAGGGAAGACGAACCTCTGCAGAGGGCAGCGGTTCTGCAGTTATGCGTGGAGGAACTCTGTCTAGTATACCACATCACCGCGGCAACAAAATGGTGAACCATCCTACAGCTTCAACCTCTCCATGTTTCTGTTTAATTAGCATTTTCACCCTGAAATTTGATCAAATTGGTTTATTGAATTGATGTATCAGTGAAGTTTTTGAAGTAGATACAGCAGGATAGATTTTGAACTTGACTCACCAGATCAGTTTATGTATTTGATGCACTAGATTAATTTATGAATTTGATGTATGAGATTATTTTCTGAACTTGATGTTCTAGTGCACTTTCTGTTCTAGTGTAGTTTATATATTTGATGTTCTAGTGTAGTTCAATTTCTTGAATTGATGTGTTAACGTGGGTAAGGAGTAGATAGGTCATTTATTCAAGTGTAAATACCAAAAGTAAAAATGACATGTTGTGCTTGTGTTTTATTTCTGAACTCTGCATAGCAGTTTCTGAATTTTTTTCGTCCACAAATTATATGTACTATATAAGTATTTACTTGATGGATACTTGATGGATCCACCTTAAATGTGTCATCCTCCTTGTTGGCCCAAGAGCCTGCGCCCATTCCCGAAGGAGGATATGTTCTACACCTTTGCCAGCTTCAGTATTGAAGGTGACAAAGAGATGCTGCGAAGTTCTGGTTTGGAGATCAACCCCGACAAGTACATCGACATCCAGCGCAAATGGAGAGTTCCGTTCAAGGGAAGAAAGAGGTACCACTCTTTGGCTGATGTTGCAGGGAGCGTGATCCACCCATTCTACAAACAGATGAAGGATAAGATTGACAGGGTTGAAGACCATAAATTGTGCGGGATCAGCCCACTTCCAAATTACCTCATCGAGTATGCAGCGATAGATGCGTACGCCACCTACGAGTCTTGGAAGAGAATTGAAAACATCAGAGAAGGACTGGAGAGTGCAAAAGAGGTAGAGAAGAATTATGACGATCCTTACTACGTCTACTAGTGATGACGAAAATATAGAAAACTGGTCGTGGATTTGCTTGTGTTTCTGCTTGTCCTTTCTATTGTTTCAGGTTCGTAGTTTACTTCTATTAGAACGAAGCAGTTTCTAATGTCATCTATATCAGGTTAAACAAGTTTGCTTATGTGAAGTTTGTAGTTTATTTATGTGATTGCACAAGTTATTTGGCTTGCTAAGTACTATGTTTATTCAACAATCTTGTGATTTTGAAGTAGTAATGTTGCTTTTTAGTCTAAAAATAACTAAATGCAGAGCAGTCTTTTTACGCTAAGTACAGTTTAGTTGTGCACACAAGCGCGGCTTCTTGAGGAGTGGCAGGAGTGGCATGGGTTGGAATACGCAGTTAGAGAGGCACAAGTTTGCAGTCTGTAGAGCCACCGGCGTGTGTTACTATAGGTGTCGGAGGCACAGAATTGAAGTCTCTACATAAATGAAGGCACCACAAGCATCCATCCAGAGGCACATGGATGGAGTAGTAGAGGTGAGCTCCGAATACATAGTTACGGGGTCACAATTTGGAAGTGTGCAGAGCCAAGGTTGTGCGACACGATGGGGCATGTAAGAGTCATCACAAGTGTCATGTGAGAGAGGCACCTGGATGCAGGTACGCAAGGCACGTGATGCACTGTTGTGACGTTTGTGAAGAGACACGGGTGTGGTACCGCGACCATGTAAGTGTCGTGGGGTGTGACACGTTTGGCACATGGATGCAGGCACAGAAATCACGGAGGTGAAGACTCAATAGGCACGGAAGTTGGGTTTTTGTTGTTTCGAACAACTATCAATACTGTGGATGTTCAAAAGTGTGGTACCAGAAACATGCTTCCGAATACGCAGTTAGGGAGTCATGGTTGTCAAGCCTCTACAAAGTCACGCGTGTCTGGCATCACGGGCATGGAGTGGTGTGGGGCTTCGAGAGGCATCAGTGGCCCTCAACCCTCTGGATGCATGGTGGTGTGGTAGGAGAGGCACCATTGTGTATGCACAGGAGTGAGGCCTCGAACGGCGTGAGTGGGTGGCACCACGTGCATTTGTTTGAATACTCATTTAGAGAGTCACGTCTGTACTCACGCCAGATGCATGCTGTAGGTTGGTGGCATTCGGCAGCACACGGGTGCAGAGAGGAGGAATGTTTGCGAAACATCAAAGTCACCGGCGGTCACGCGTGAGGAGTATGTAGAGTAACTGCGCGTCGACGTGATGCACACATGTGTAGGGACGGACTTGGGGCACTGGCTTGTGTTCGAATGCTTGGTTAATGAAGAATCAAGGAACCACATCAATAAAAAGAGTCTGCTGCTTCATTATCACAGTATGATGTGCGGTTAAACCGTTTTCTGATGTTTTGACGGAGCTAGGCTTGTTCGCTTATCAACAACTTTTTATTCCTTGATGTCATTGTAGATCTTTCTAATCTCATCGCCCATTTTGCTGGGTTCGATTGTATTCTGATTGCTAAATAGTAGCCTGCACAGTTGTTGTGCTTTCCATTGTTCCGTGCCATCCTATAAAAAATGCAATGAAAAATAAGGAGAAAAAACACATCAGAATTAGGTCATGCAGTTGTATGATATCTTGCAGATTTATAGCGAGTTTTAAGCAAAAACTTACATCGAAATTATCTATCTCTTCGACGAAGTTGTTGCCATTAAAGAGATGCGCGAACCTTAGAACAACAAACGGGGTTTCACCTTTGTTCACCTTTGGAACATCCTTTAAAGATTGAACTTCCCATTTAGTCCTTTCCTTTTCGAATTTTTCACTGAGTAATATTTTGTATACTTCCTTGAACCTGGGCACCGGGGAATTGCATTTTGTTTTTGTTTTAGAGAGACATGTAGTGTAATTTGTAAAACTGAAAGACGCTGTTATTTACAATTCTTACCAGTTTGTCTTTAGGGTTGTGGTATTTGTTATGCTCCTTTTCTTTGCTAGCTTCGTTGATTTCCATGTCAGCAATTTTCTTACTTAGTTTGCCATCATGCACATGGTGAGCACGTTGTTTTTTCATGTATTCTTGCCTCTTCAATTCTTCGAGAGAGGTTTCTTCAGGCTCGATGATTTGAAGCTTCCTTCTCTATTTGTCGAGCACTAATAGTGTGTATCGGTCTTCCTTTTCAAATGGCATGAATACCTGTGGTACAAAAGTTTTATTGTTAGAAGAGAGTTTAGAATATAGTATTTTGTTTGAAATGCTTATTTTTATTTTGTTAGAGGAGAGTTTTATTGTTAGAGGAGAGTCTAGAATATAGTTTTAACGCTATTACCATTTTTGCTGTTTTGAGCTTGTCTAGTTGACATTTCTTAAGGAACAAAGGAACCAAGGTATCCTTCTCTCGTTTGAAATCATCTCTGAAGTGCGCCATAAATTTTCTTTTATTCTTTAAACCCAGAATATTCTGGAGGCAACAAATAAAAAAACATAAAAACGAATTAGAAAGAATAGATCGGTACCAAGAAATTAAACAATCATTGCAAAAAGACAAGTTTGTATGATCATTGTGTTTTTTTTTTGAAATTTACCTCTGCAAAGCTTGGGCCTAATAATAGTCTATGTCTTTTGTATGTAGTTTGCTTGCTTCCCTCCCATGCTTCTGCTAACTCATCGAGCACCTTCTTTTTCCATTCCTTTACGTTTTTCCTTGTTTGCAGGCCAAAAAATTTCCTTTAGGTTTGATCCAGTGAGAGTTGCGTTATTCCCCTATGGTTGTTCTCCCGAGAATACTACTTCTCTGCTTACAGGTAAAATAGTAGAAGAAAATTTTGTTGAGAATGTCACTTACAAGCAAGCTGATAAATAGGAATTCAAGGTTCTTTCTAGTTTCTATCTTATTTGTGTGATTGCCGCGTAACTTTAACTAATTTCAGTTGGAAAAGGAACCAAGTCACCTTTTGAATTTGTCCTGCCATGTGTCACTCATGACTATGTCGTAGAGCTCGTTTTCCTTACGCACGTGTTTGAACAAATGCCGGTGTTATGAGTATTTGTTGGCGCTCCTTGATTGATCCTGGTTTTTTTGTCTCGCTCTGTCAAAATAGATAAAACATTATGGCTGTTGCTTCTAAAAGATATATTTGAAGCTCCTGTCATGTTGACTGATGGTAAAAATGAAAATAGTTATATTACCTTTCATGGGCGAAAAAAGGTTTGTAGTCTCTGGTTTGAAAACTTTGATTTGTTTCAGGAAGTTGATGGTGCTTTATTTGGTTGGTTTTACCGAATATGAGTGTGTATAGGGCTGGAAAAAAAGCTCGAAGCTCGCGAGCTAAACAAGTAGCTCGTGACTCGGCTCGAATCGACTCGAACTCGAAGAATAACGAGTCGAGCCGAGCTTTAGTTTAAGATCGTTTATAGACCAAGTTAAATGAGCCAATCTCACGAGTACTCGTGTAACTCGTTAGGCTCGATACAATAGATCAGCCACTCCCAATAAAAAGAAAGATCAGCCACTAAACAGCCTACGTCCCAAGCGCACAACCCAAGGCCCAGTCATTGAAGGCCTAGCCTCCTAGGAGACTCACGCGTTACAAGGAAATTATAATTGTTTAGTGATATATATGTTTAATATATACATAATTATTTTTATCATATTTGAGGGTTTTATGTTTATATCTTTAACGAGCTTAACAAGCTAAACGAGCCAACTCGCGAGTTATATGAGTCGAGCCAATCTTGGGTTTGAGCTCGTTATAGTAACGAGTCGAGTCGAGCTAGCTCGTTAACGAAACGAGCTCTAGCGAGTCGAGCCGAGCTGGCTCTACTCGGCTCGAATTCCAGCCCTAAGTGTGTATACGTACTCTGGTTTCCATTCAGCATCCACCTTGCTGTGCTGCAGGCATGTCAAAATGCATGGTTTATAGTTACGTGTTGTCCACCATTGTGAATAAACTAATTGCGGTAATAAAGAAATCAAGTAATTTGACGTGTATGTACTGGTAACTTACATGAAAATCCTCTCTGTCCTTGACCAGTTCTTTCCCATTCCAGTGTTTCGCAAATTGGGTCATGAAGTGTCTGCATTGTGTTCCTTCTTGCTTTGGTGTGCAGATCCTGTGAGGCCTTTCTGCTATCCTTGCCCAGTCTGGTTCATTCTTGTCTTTTAGTTGGTGGTACTTGTTCATCAGCACCGACATCCTTCTCATCTGTGATTGCATTTTTGTTTTGTTGTTTGGGTGCGGCATTGATAAAAGTAAGAGTATCATACTATCGCGAGGAAAAGAATAAATCAATGTACAAAAAGTATGTACCAGTTCTGCTCGATGCACATGGTGTTTACTCCAAGACAAATCGGCGTAGTTTAGATAGTTCAGTGAGTCAAGGATGTCGATGCTATCTCTATACTTGTTCATTACATATAGCGTGTAGTGCTGGTCTGTGTGATGAGGTGTCATGATCTACGTTGAGAGAGGAGATCGTTGTTGATGTAAAAATTGATTTTCATTTAATTGTTGATGCTCAAGGAGAATACGTCATGTGTTCAGTAATAGTTCCGAACTTACCGTCTTCAAGTGCAGGGTGTTTTTACCTCGCACGAGTTGTTCAAATGCTTATAGTGCATCGTCTTCGTTGAATTCTGATAGCTCTCCTCTATTATAATTGAGACCTAGCACCTGTTGGGGAATGTTGCAGAAAATTAAAATTTTTCCTACGGTTTCACCAAGATCCATCTATGAGTTCATCTAAGCAACGAGTCAATCGGTACGTTACATGCCCGAGACTCGATCGTCGGTATCCCAATACCTCGTTCAGTCTCGTTACCGGCAAGTCACTTTACTCGTACCGTAATGCATGATCCTGTGACCAAACACTTGGTCACCTTGAGCTCATTATGATGATGCATTACCGAGTGGGCCCAGAGATACCTCTCCGTCATACGGAGTGACAAATCCCAGTCTCGATCCGTGTCAACCCAACATACACTTTCGGAGATACATGTAGTGCACCTTTATAGTCACCCAGTTACGTTGTGACGTTTGGTACACCCAAAGCACTCTTACGGTATCCGGGAGTTACACGATCTCATGGTCTAAGGAAGAGATACTTGACATTGAAAAAGCTCTAGCAAAACGAACTACACGATCTTGTGCTATGCTTAGGATTGGGTCTTGTCCATCACGTCATTCTCCTAATAACGTGATCCCGTTGTCAATGACATCTAATGTCCATAGTCAGGAAACCATGACTATCTGTTGACCAACGAGCTAGTCAACTAGAGGCTCACTAGGGACGTATTGTGGTCTATGTATTCACACGTGTATTACGATTTCCTGATAATACAGTTATAGCATGAATAAAAGACAATTATCATGAACAAGGAAATATAATAATAATTCATTTATTATTGCCTCTAGGGCATATTTCCAACAGTCTCCCACTTGCACTAGAGTCAATAATCTAGTTACATTGTGATGAATCGAACACCCATAGAGTTCTGGTGTTGATCATGTTTTGCTCGCGAGAGAGGTTTAGTCAACGGATCTGCGACATTCAGATCCGTATGTGCTTTGCAAATATCTATGTCTCCATCTTGAACATTTTCACGGATGGAGTTGAAACGACGCTTGATGTGCCTGGTCTTCTTGTGAAACCTGGGCTCCTTGGCAAGGGCAATAGCTCCAGTGTTGTCACAGAAGAGTTTGATCGGCCCCGACGCATTGGGTATGACTCCTAGGTCGGTGATGAACTCCTTCACCCAAATAGCTTCATGTGCTGCCTCCGAGGCTGCCATGTACTCCGCTTCACATGTAGATCCCGCCACGACGCTCTGCTTGCAGCTGCACCAGCTTACTGCTCCACCATTCAACATATACACATATCCGGTTTGTGACTTAGAGTCATCCAGATCTGTGTCGAAGCTAGCGTCGACGTAACCCTTTACGACGAGCTCTTCGTCACCTCCATAAACGAGAAACATGTCCTTTGTCCTTTTCAGGTACTTCAGGATATTCTTGACCGCTGTCCAGTGTTCCTTGTCGGGATTACTTTGGTACCTTCCTACCAAACTTATGGCAAGGTATACATCAGGTCTGGTACACAGCATGGCATACATAATTGATCCTATGGCTGAGGCATAGGGGATGACGCTCATCTCTTCTTTATCTTTTGCCGTGGTCGGGCATTGAGCCCAGCTCAATCTCACACCTTGCAGTACAGGCAAGAACCCTTTCTTGGACTGATCCATTTTGAACTTCTTCAAAATCTTATCAAGGTATGTGCTTTGTGAAAGACCTATGAGGCGTCTCGATCTATCTCTATAGATCTTGATGCCTAATATATAAGCAGCTTCTCCAAGGTCCTTCATTGAAAAACACTTATTCAAGTAGGCCTTAATGCTGTCCAAGAATTCTATATCATTTCCCATCAAAAGTATGTCATCTACATATAATATGAGAAATGCTACAGAGCTCCCACTCACTTTCTTGTAAACGCAGGCTTCTCCATAAGTCTGCATAAACCCAAACGCTTTGACCATCTCATCAAAGCGAATGTTCCAACTCCGAGATGCTTGCACCAGCCCATAAATGGATCCCTGGAGCTTGCATACTTTGTTAGCATTCTTAGGATCGACAAAACCCTCCGGCTGCATCATATACAGTTCTTCCTTAAGATGTCCGTTAAGGAATGCCGTTTTGACGTCCATCTGCCATATCTCATAATCATAGTATGCGGCAATTGCTAACATGATTCGGACGGACTTAAGCTTCGCTACGAGAGAGAAAGTCTCATCGTAGTCAATCCCTTGAACTTGCCGATAACCCTTAGCGACAAGTCGAGCTTTATAGATGGTGACATTACCATCTGCGTCCGTCTTCTTCTTAAAGATCCATTTGTTTTCTATCGCTCGCCGATCATCGGGCAAGTCAGTCAAAGTCCATACTTTGTTTTCATACATGGATTCTATCTCGGATTTCATGGCTTCTAGCCATTTGTTGGAATCTGGGCCCGCCATTGCTTCTTCATAGTTCGAAGGTTCACCGTTGTCCAACAACATGATTTCCAGGACAGGGTTGCCATACCACTCTGGTGCGGAACGTGTCCTTGTGGACCTATGAAGTTCAGTAGCAACTTGATCCGAAGTACCTTGATCATCATCATTATTTTCCTCTTCAGTTGGTGTAGGCATCATAGGAACATTTTCCTGAGCTGCACTACTATCATGTTCAAGAGGTAGTACTTCATTGAGTTCTACTTTCCTCCCACTTAGTTCTTTCGAGAGAAACTCTTTTTCCAGAAAGGATCCGTTCTTGGCAACAAAGATCTTGCCCTCGGATCTTAAGTAGAAGGTATACCCAATGGTTTCCTTAGGGTATCCTATGAAGACGCATTTTTCCGACTTGGGTTCGAGCTTTTCAGGTTGAAGTTTCTTGACATAAGCATCGCATCCCCAAACTTTTAGAAACGACAGCTTAGGTTTCTTCCCAAACCATAGTTCATACGGTGTCGTCTTAACGGATTTAGACGGTGCCCTATTTAAAGTGAATGTAGCTGTCTCTAGAGCGTATCCCCAAAATGATAGAGGTAAATCGGTAAGAGACATCATAGACCGCACCATATCCAATAGAGTGCGATTACGACGTTCGGACACACTGTTTCGCTGAGGTGTTCCAGGCGGCGTGAGTTGTGAAACGATTCCACTTTTTCTTAAGTGTGTACCAAATTCGTGACTTAAATATTCTCCTCCACGATCCGATCGTAAGAATTTTATCTTTCGGTCACGTTGATTCTCTACTTCATTCTGAAATTCCTTGAACTTTTCAAAGGTCTCAGACTTGTGTTTCATCAAGTAGACATACCCATATCTACTCAAGTCATCAGTGAGAGTGAGAACATAACGATATCCTCCGCGAGCCTCAACGCTCATTGGACCGCACACATCGGTATGTATGATTTCCAGCAAGTTGGTTGCTCGCTCCATTGTTCCGGAGAACGGGGTCTTGGTCATTTTGCCCATGAGGCATGGTTCGCATGTGTCAAATGATTCATAATCGAGAGACTCTAAAAGTCCATCAGCATGGAGCTTCTTCATGCGCTTGACACCAATGTGACCAAGGCAGCAGTGCCACAAGTATGTGGGACTATCGTTATAACCTTTACATCTTTTGGTATTCACGCTATGAATATGTGTAATATTACGTTCGAGATTCATCAAGAATAAACCATTGACCATCGGGGCATGACCATAAAACATATCTCTCATATAAATAGAACAACCATTATTCTCGGATTTAAATGAGTAGCCATCTCGTATTAAACGAGATCCAGATACAATGTTCATGCTCAAACTTGGCACTAAATAACAATTATTGAGGTTTAAAACTAATCCCGTAGGTAAATGTAGAGGTAGCGTGCCGACGGCGATCACATCAACCTTGGAACCATTCCCGACGCGCATCGTCACCTCGTCCTTCGCCAGTCTCCGCTTATTCCGCAGCTCCTGCTGTGAGTTACAAATGTGAGCAACGGCACCGGTGTCAAATACCCAGGAGTTACTACGAGTGCTGGTAAGGTACACATCAATTACATGTATATCAAATATACCTTTAGTGTTGCCGGCCTTCTTGTCTGCTAAGTATTTGGGGCAGTTCCGCTTCCAGTGACCCTTCCCCTTGCAATAAAAGCACTCAATCTCAGGCTTGGGTCCATTCTTTGACTTCTTCCTGGCAACTGGCTTACCGGGCGCGGCAACATCTTTGCCGTCCTTCTTGAAGTTCTTCTTACCCTTGCCCTTCTTGAACTTAGTGGTCTTATTGACCATCAACACTTGATGTTCTTTCTTGATTTCAACCTCTGCTGACTTCAGCATTGAAAATACTTCAGGAATGGTCTTCACCATCCCCTGCATATTGTAGTTCATCACAAAGCTCTTGTAGCTCGGTGGGAGCGACTGAAGGATCCTGTCAATGACCGCCTCATCCGGGAGGTTAATGTCCAGCTGGGACAGGCGGTTGTGCAACCCAGACATTTTGAGTATGTGCTCACTGACAGAACTATTTTCCTCCATCTTACAACTATAGAACTTGTCAGAGACTTCATATCTCTCGACCCGGGCATGAGCTTGGAAAACTAGTTTCAGCTCCTCGAACATCTCATATGCTCCGTGTTGCTCAAAACGCTTTTGGAGCCCCGGTTCTAAGCTGTAAAGCATGCCGCACTGAACAAGGGAGTAATCATCAGCACGAGACTGCCAAGCATTCATAATGTCTTGGTTCTCTGGGACGGGAGCGTCACCTAGCGGTCCTTCTAGGACATATTGTTTCCTGGCAGCTATGAGGATGATCCTCAGGTTCCGGACCCAGTCCGTATAGTTGCTGCCATCATCTTTCATCTTGGTTTTCTCTAGGAATGCGTTGAAGTTCATGTTGACATGAGCGTTGGCCATTTGATCTACAAGACATATTTTGCAAAAAGTTTTAGACTAAGTTCATGATAATTAAGTTCATCTAATCAAATTATTTAATGAACTCCCACTCAGATTAGACATCCCTCTAGTCATCTAAGTGTTACACGATCCGAGTCGACTAGGCCGTGTCCGATCATCACGTGAGACGGACTAGTCATCATCGGTGAACATCTCCATGTTGATCGTATCTTCCATACGACTCATGTTCGACCTTTCGGTCTCTTGTGTTCCGAGGCCATGTGTGTACATGCTAGGCTCGTCAAGTTAACCCTAAGTGTTCTGCATGTGTAAATCTGTCTTACACCCGTTGTATGTGAACGTAAGGATCTATCACACCCGATCATCACGTGGTGCTTCGAAACGACGAACTTTAGCAACGGTACACAGTTAGGGGGAACACTCTCTTGAAATTATTATAAGGGATCATCTTATTTACTACCGTCGTTCTAAGTAAACAAGATGCATAAAACATAATAAACATCACATGCAATTATATAAAGTAGTGACATGATATGGCCAATATCATATAGCTCCTTTGATCTTCATCTTCGGGGCTCCATGATCATCTTGTCACTGACATGACACCATGATCTCCATCATCATGATCTCCATCATCGTGTCTTCATGAAGTTGTCACACCAACGACTACTTCTAATTCTATGGCTAACGCGTTTAGCAACAAAGTAAAGTAATTTACATGGCGTTCTTCAATGACACACAGGTCATACAAAAATAAAGACAACTCCTATGGCTCTTGCCGGTTGTCATACTCATCGACATGCAAGTCGTGATTCCTATTACAAGAACATGATATCATACATCACAATATATCATTCATCATTCATCACAACTTCTGGCCATATCACATCACATGACAATTGCTGCAAAAACAAGTTAGACGTCCTCTAATTGTTGTTGCATCTTTTATGTGGCTGCAATTGGGTTCTAGCAAGAACGTTTTCTTACCTACGAATAACCACAACGTGATTTTGTCAACTTCTATTTACCCTTCATAAGGACCCTTTTCATCGAATCCGCTTCAACTAAAGTGGGAGAGACAGACACCCGCCAGCCACCTTATGCAACTAGTGCATGTTAGTCGGTGGAACCGGTCTCACGTAAGCGTACGTGTAAGGTTGGTCCGGGCCGCTTCATCCCACAATACCGCTGAAGCAAGATAAGACTAGTAGCGGCAAGCAAGTTGACAAGATCTACGCCCACAACAAAATTGTGTTCTACTCGTGCAATAGAGAACTATGCATAGACCTAGCTCATGATGCCACTGTTGGGGAACGTTGCAGAAAATTAAAAAATTTCCTACGGTTTCACCAAGATCCATCTATGAGTTCATCTAAGCAACGATTCAAGGGAGTGAGTTTGCATCTACATACCACTTGTAGATCGTGTACGGAAGCGTTCGAGGGAACGGTGATGATGGAGTCGTACTCGCCGTGATTCAGATCACCGATGACCAAGTGCTGAACGGACAGCACCTTCGCGTTCAACACACGTATGGTACGGGCGACGTCTCCTCCTTCTTGATCCAGCAAGGGGGAAGGAGAGGTTGAGGAAGAAGGCTCCAGCAGCAGCACGACAGCGTGATGATGGTGGAGAGGCAGTACTCCGACAGGGCTTCGCCAAGCACACAACAAAGGAGGAGAGGTGTTGGGGAGGGGAGGGGCTGCACCTTGGCTTGTGTGTTCAGCCCTCCCCTCACCCCTCTATTTATAGGGGAAGGGGCAAGGGGGGCCGGCCCCTCTAGATGGGATCTAGAGGGGGCGGCGGCCAGGGAGGGGGA
>NC_041391.1:230080279-230103470 GCF_002162155.2 Triticum dicoccoides
GCGCGCCCAGCCCTCCAGGGGCTGGCTCCTTCCCCATGCAGCCCATGTGGCCCCCCGGGAGGGGTGGCCCCTCCCGGTGGACCCCCGGAACCCTTCCGGTGGCCCCGGTACAATACCGATATGCCCCCGAAACCTTCCGGTGTCCGTATGACAACTTCCCATATATAAATCTTTACCTCCGGACCATTCTGGAACTCCTCGTGACATCCGGGATCTCATCCGGGACTCCGAACAACTTTCGGTAATCACATACAAGTCTTCCTAATAACCCTAGCGTCGCCGAACCTTAAGTGTGTAGACCCTACGGGTTCGGGAGACACGCAGACATGACCGAGACGGCTCTCTGGTCAATAAACAACAGCGGGATCTGGATACCCATGTTGGCTCGCACATGCTCCTCGATGATGTCATCGGATGAACCACGATGTCGAGGATTCAATCAACCCCGTATACAATTCCCTTTGTTAATCGGTACGTTACATGCCCGAGAGTCGATCGTCGGTATCCCAATACCTCGTTCAGTCTCATTACCGGCAAGTCACTTTACTCGTACCGTAATGCATGATCTCGTGACCAAACACTTGGTCACCTTGAGCTCATTATGATGATGCGTTACCGAGTGGGCCCAGAGATACCTCTCCGTCATACGGAGTGACAAATCCCAGTCTCGATCCGTATCAACCCAACAGACACTTTCGGAGATACCTGTAGTGCACCTTTATAGTCACCCAGTTACGTTGTGACGTTTGGTACACCCAAAGCACTCTTACGGTATCCGGGAGTTACACGATCTCATGGTCTAAGGAAGAGATACTTGACATTGAAAAAGCTCTAGCAAAACGAACTACACGATCTTGTGCTATGCTTAGGATTGGGTCTTGTCCATCACGTCATTCTCCTAATGACGTGATCCCGTTGTCAATGACATCTAATGTCCATAGTCAGGAAACCATGACTATCTATTGACCAACGAGCTAGTCAACTAGAGGCTCACTAGGGACGTATTGTGGTCTATGTATTCACACGTGTATTACGATTTCCTAATAATACAGTTATAGCATGAATAAAAGACAATTATCATGAACAAGGAAATATAATAATAATTCATTTATTATTGCCTCTAGGGCATATTTCCAACAGCACCATCTTCAAGAAATAGAGTGTGTGGTATTAGTTAAATATTCTACCATAGTAATGACGGTGGTGTTTTTGTGGGTGAGGTATGCATACATTTCCGAATTCTGCAGGGAGTACAGTTGTGACGTCTGGGTTGAACTGTTTCTGTTCTGTCCATTCGTCCAGTAACGCGTTTAGCATGGAGCCCTCCATTTGTGTGTTTCCTTTCCCTGCTTGTTCCATGAAGGATTTTCCTGAAATGTAGCCTTTGCTCTTTGAGGTTTTATATAGCTATTCTCTGCAAGCAAGGAGGGTTTAGAATTACGTGAGTGAATGGTTAGTTGGATGTTAGAGAATGTGCAACTCTGTGTAATCGTTTCCATGGAACAAGGAGAATCTGCTTACCGTCCACATTCTTTCTGTCCTTGTCAGATCATCAGATATCTATAGAGTTGCATGGCCTTTTCCTTGTAAATGAAATCTCCTGGAACAAGTGCAGGAGCGTTGAATTTCTCAATTTCCTTGCTTGCTCACTTGAATGGCCTCTTAGTTGAGATTATGTTTGCTGAGCTGATCTCATGTGATTGAATCGTCAAGGGTTTGGGGGAACTTGTCTGCACTCTTGCAAGACGCCTTCCCCTTTTCTTGTCGTGACCTAACTGTGCCTGCTCGTTAAGCTGCCCAGTTGTTGGTGTGTCCTTTTGTGTGTTGTTGTTTTTTATGCTCAGTTCTATTGAGACTTCAGCATTGCGTTTCCTCTTTTGAAGTATCTTTTCTAAGAAATTCTTTCCTTTCTGCTTCTTTTCTTCTTGTGCATGTTCTGCCTCTGGTGATGTTCCTGATATGCGATATTCGCCAATAGGGTTCATGTTCTGTTTGGAAAGCTGTTGTTGGCGAGTTGGTACGCTCTTTGTCCTGTTATCCACTTCTAAAGGAGAGCGTGCTATGCCTTCGTTGTTTTTATCTGGGGGTGGTCTGTCTGGTTCTATCGGCAGTGGATATTTCCGTTCGTCTTCCTTTTGTAAATCAGTGTCTGGCTACGCATGTTGTTCCCTCTGTAAACCAGCATCTGTCTGGGCTTGTTCTTCTGTGAGTGCTTCTTCAGACACCTTGGTGGTATCCTTGCTGCTCACATGATAATCTTCTTTCTCCTCATCACTGCTTGTGTCATTAATGTCAATAACTTTTATCTCTTGAGTGCTTGTCCCAATGTGCTGGCGAGTTGGAGGAATCTCTTATTGAATTATGTCACAATGTATTCGTTCCATTTCACTATCTTCCTTATCGACCTCAGGTTTCAGCATATCTGTTAAAATAAAAAAAATAAAAACTTATTGGTGTGTCTCTGAAAATTAGATAAGTAGAATTTTACTTTGTTGTCTTCAGTAAGACAAACCTGCGGTCTAGTTGATTAATGACAGTGCGGCCGTATCTCTGTATTGACTGAATATTTGATAGAGAATTTTCTTTCTCAACTCTAGGACTTGTTCCTCTGTTAGTAACACTGTATCTCCATCGTCGGTGTAGTGCTTTTTGTTCATGAACATATAGAACGCACAGTTGAGTCCGCAGGTAGAAGGATGATTGATTATTGTCGTTGTCCAAAGATGGTAGGGCAGTTTAGGTGAAGTTTTCCTAATGTCCTATGTTTTTTATGGATTGCATTAATAATTGTTACAGTGAGTAAAGAAAAGGAGAAAGATTTGTAGTGCTTACGTTTTCCCCTGAAGTGGCACCTTCATTTTGACCTTTTTGAAATGGTCAATATTACTTGGAGATAGTTGGAGGAATGGGCTTATTTGCTTCCATATCCTCTTTACTCTGCTTGTTACTGTGTTGAAGTAGTGCGTTGTGCCTGTATATTCATCTGGTAAAGAGTCAAGGAGTTCAAAGCGCCCTTTTTTCATGTTAATTGTAACAACGAAGTAGTGGCCCACAGTTCTTTGTTTTTGTTGAACATGCCCGCCTATGCAAACTGGTAGAAAGAACTGCAAAAATGCAAAATAAATAAATAAGGGATCCTTTTTGGATTTAGTCATGATTTGTTGATCGTTAGACGTAATTGTAGTGTCGGGATTGTATCTCTTATCTGTAACATGAGATGTGCTTACCATGTCGAAATCTTGTAGTTGCTCTCCTTCTTCCAGAGCAAGGAATCTTTTAAGCCTTTTAGGAATTGTCTTGTCTCTGACGTGTGCTTCGTCTTTATTTTTCAACTCCAATGGATCTTCATGGTTGGCCATGCGTATTGATGCCTGCTTGTTTTGTCACATGTGCGTAGAAGAAATTTGTAAATCCAATTGTACAGAGAGGTTGATTGATCGATAGAGTGATATTCATTGTTGAAACTTGAGCTCTACTTACGGCGTTGTATGTTGATAGAATCTTTCTCTTTGTGCCCCTAAGTTGCTTTTTCAACATCTGTAGCATGACTGCCATGGTTTCGCTGCGCACTGGCTTTCTAATGTCGAAGCTTTGTGCCATGTGGCTGACTGTTACTGTTGTCGTCTCTGTATTTATAAAAATCTCGTGCCTACAACATATATATATATATATATTTATATTTATATTTACAGGTATACATATAAAATGTTTAAGGTAGGAAATCATTGGAAGAAAATAATTCTTTGGTGTTAACATGAACTTACCCTTTGTCCTTATTCGCTGTCATGACGTTGTTGTACAGGTGTTCGATCCCTTCATCTTTTGTCCCTTCTTCGATGGCCAGGTTGTGTATGATCAATGGTTCACGTTCTGTTTGAGTGTTGTCCTGGGTTACCGCCGTGTTCGTGGCTAGGGCTGGAATTCGAGCCGAGTAGAGCCAGCTCGGCTCGACTCGCTAGAGCTCGTTTCGTTAACAAGCTAGCTCGACTCGACTCGTTACTATAATGAGCTCAAACCCAAGATTGGCTCGACTCGTATAACTCGCGAGTTGGCTCGTTTAGCTTGTTAAGATCGTTAAAGATATAAACATAAAACCCTCAAATATGATAAAAATAATTATGTATATATTAAACATATATATCACTAAACAGTTATAATTTCCTTGTAACGCATGAGTCTCCTAGGAGGCTAGGCCTTCAATGGCTGGGCCTTGGGTTGTGCGCTTGGGACGTAGGCTGTTTAGTGGCTGATCTTTCTTTTTATTGGGAGTGGCTGATCTATTGTATCGAGCCTAACGAGTTACACGAGTACTCGTGAGATTGGCTCGTTTAACTTGGTCTATAAACGATCTTAAACTAAAGCTCGGCTCGACTCGTTATTCTTCGAGTTCGAGTCGATTCGAGCCGAGTCACGAGCTACTTGTTTAGCTCGCGAGCTTTGAGCTTTTTTTCCAGCCCTATTCGTGGCGGCAACATCTTCTATAGCACAATGTTTCTTGTCTGATGGTGCGGCCTTTTTCTTGTTGCTGTCTGGCTCTCTCTGGAATGTTTGCTGCATGGTTTTCCAATGCACTGTGGCCCTTTGCTTCTTTACTTGTGTCTGAGTGCGTGTCCTGTTGAGGTTTCTGCGTTATCATGCAGAAGCGTGGTTAAAAAATAAATAAATACGCTCATTATTTTCACTGTAGTTTATTGTTCGTTCCCTAAGAAAAATACTCAAATGTTTAGTGTGTCTTTTGAACTTTTTTTTATTGTAGCTTCACCTTTTCAGTCATTTCCGCCGGTGCTGCCTCTTCGACCTTTTCTTCGTTGAGTGGAGCTTTTTGGACCTGCTCTGGATCTTTTCTTTTTGTTCATCCATGGTGTCGTCGTTTTTGTCTTGTGGCTGTTGAGACATAGAGGTAGGTAAATGAGATTGCATTTGTGTCTTTGTTCACTCAAATTTCTAATTTCCTTAAAAGCAGGTTATCTCACTTCACCTTTTCGATCTTTTGCGTTGACGTTGCCATCTCTGTTATTTCTTGCCCGGACAGCGAAGGTTTTCTGGCTTTGACAGTAGAGGTGTTCGATCCCTTCATCTTTTGTCCCTTCTTCGATGGCCAGGTTGTGTATGATCAATGGTTCACGTTCTGTTTGAGTGTTGTCCTGGGTTACCGCCGTGTTCGTGGCTAGGGCTGGAATTCGAGCCGAGTAGAGCCAGCTCGGCTCGACTCGCTAGAGCTCGTTTCGTTAACAAGCTAGCTCGACTCGACTCGTTACTATAATGAGCTCAAACCCAAGATTGGCTCGACTCGTATAACTCGCGAGTTGGCTCGTTTAGCTTGTTAAGATCGTTAAAGATATAAACATAAAACCCTCAAATATGATAAAAATAATTATGTATATATTAAACATATATATCACTAAACAGTTATAATTTCCTTGTAACGCATGAGTCTCCTAGGAGGCTAGGCCTTCAATGGCTGGGCCTTGGGTTGTGCGCTTGGGACGTAGGCTGTTTAGTGGCTGATCTTTCTTTTTATTGGGAGTGGCTGATCTATTGTATCGAGCCTAACGAGTTACACGAGTACTCGTGAGATTGGCTCGTTTAACTTGGTCTATAAACGATCTTAAACTAAAGCTCGGCTCGACTCGTTATTCTTCGAGTTCGAGTCGATTCGAGCCGAGTCACGAGCTACTTGTTTAGCTCGCGAGCTTTGAGCTTTTTTTCCAGCCCTATTCGTGGCGGCAACATCTTCTATAGCACAATGTTTCTTGTCTGATGGTGCGGCCTTTTTCTTGTTGCTGTCTGGCTCTCTCTGGAATGTTTGCTGCATGGTTTTCCAATGCACTGTGGCCCTTTGCTTCTTTACTTGTGTCTGAGTGCGTGTCCTGTTGAGGTTTCTGCGTTATCATGCAGAAGCGTGGTTAAAAAATAAATAAATACGCTCATTATTTTCACTGTAGTTTATTGTTCGTTCCCTAAGAAAAATACTCAAATGTTTAGTGTGTCTTTTGAACTTTTTTTTATTGTAGCTTCACCTTTTCAGTCATTTCCGCCGGTGCTGCCTCTTCGACCTTTTCTTCGTTGAGTGGAGCTTTTTGGACCTGCTCTGGATCTTTTCTTTTTGTTCATCCATGGTGTCGTCGTTTTTGTCTTGTGGCTGTTGAGACATAGAGGTAGGTAAATGAGATTGCATTTGTGTCTTTGTTCACTCAAATTTCTAATTTCCTTAAAAGCAGGTTATCTCACTTCACCTTTTCGATCTTTTGCGTTGACGTTGCCATCTCTGTTATTTCTTGCCCGGACAGCGAAGGTTTTCTGGCTTGGTCTACGGTGGTTAGGCTGTCCGTTGTTGGAAGAACATCTTCTGCTTGTTCCATTCCCTTGTGTTGTTGTGTTCGTTTGCCTTGAATATTGGTTCTCTCCTCTGTTTCTTGCATCTGTCGGAATGCAAAAAGTAATTAAAATGTGTCTATGTTTCTTTCTAGTGGATGCATTTTTTATATGCTATAGAAAGAGGTTTTGTAGGTTGACCTCTATGTTCAATCTCTCCGGTGTCGTGCCTGTCACTTCTTCTCTGTCTTGTGGAGTTTTTGTACATTGTCGAGCGGTAGCAGCACTTTCTATCGCTTCTTGAGGCACATCTTCTACTTCATTTGTTTCTTTTTTCTGTTCAATCAAGAAATGTAAATAAAGTTTGGACTTCATTTGTGCATGCATAACCTTTTGTTTCAACATTGTAGGAGCAGGTGCGTGTAGTTTTACCTCGTTGGTCTTTGATGATGGTGTACTGGGTACCGTTTTAGTCAGCATTTGCCCTTGTTTTTTGGTTTGTTCTGTCTATACTCCTTGTTGTTCTTTGGCATGACCGTCCTCGTTTGTTTCCTGCATTTCATGAAAAAGGAAAAGCATGATTCATTGCTTGTAATTCTTGTATTACTGTGACAGGTTGTACGGGGCAGTACATTTCTTATAAATTTTGGAAAAATGGTTCTTGTTGAATTTTACCTTTGCGCTGGTGGTTGGGATATCCATTTGTGCATCCACTTTTTCTTCGCTTTGTATGCCAGCCTTGGGTGTGTCACCAGGTGGAGTGTCTGAGGCTTTCTCCCCTATATCGGTCATCTGAAATGCTCTTGTGTTGAAAAGCTCTTCTATATGAACTTTCTGTTTTGCATGGGAATCCTCTTCTCTTTGTTGTGCTTGTAATACCTGGTAGTTGAAGCAATATGAGTTGACGGAATTTGGGCAAAGTGGGTTTGGAAGTTTTACCTCTTCTTTGTTGTTTTCTTCTTGTTTTTCTGCCCTGCTGTTAACGGTCGATGCTAGATCATCCCGTGGCTCGTTTGCAGGAGCGTCCATATGATACTTGTCCGGCTGAGTGTATATTTTGTTGTAGATTTGTCAGTTAACTCAAGACCTCTTTTAGTTTAGAGAGAAGAGACCTTTTAGAGAGAAGAGACTGATTTTTTATACTCACATCTTTGCTGCCTCCGATCCTGTTCATCTCTTGTACTGCTCCTATTGACGCTTCTGAGGGAGCATTATCTGTTGTTGGGTTGCTTGTTCTATTGCTTCCATCCTCTTTCTCGGTGTTCTTGACGACATGCTACTGTTGGCCTTTATGTTTCAGTGGCGTTCTATTGCCGTGTCCCTGACAGAATTGAAGGCAGATTTTTTAAGTTCAAGTTTGAAAGCATCGCTTTCGAGTCACTTTTTTCATTTACGTGTTTCTCATCTTGATTCTCTGCTTCTGCAGCTACTTTTCTACCTTGTTCTTGCTGTCCTTCGGCACTTGTTGTGTTGGTTGATACGTGCTCCTTGTTTTGCTCTTTTGCACCTTGTTATGTTCTTCTATCTCCCTCTAGCTAATTCTTGAGTTCTGTGTTCTTGATTTTGTTATTCTTTTCTTCCCTTCATGTTTGTTTTGTTGGTCCTGTTCTTCCTTCTTTCTTTTTCTCCTCCCTCCTGGTTCTGGTGCGGCTACGACTTCTTTCGTGTGGTTTCCATGTACAAGTGCAGCTGTGTCTCCTGCGTCTGCTCGATCCTGCAACTTCAGCATCATCTCTTCTTGAAAGCTCACTCTGCGAATAATGTCCTGAAATTCTCTAAGTTGTTCAAGAGAATCAATCACGGCCGTTGTTTGTTGCACCACTGTCTTCTTCATTCTTTCATCTAATTCCTTCTCTTGTTCGCTGCATTGGTGTCCAGCCCTGGTCATTATTCCGGGTATCTGTTTTGTTTCGTTGAGTACTTGTTTCAACATTTCTTCTATCCTTCAGAATATTTCATATGATCCTGTGCTGGTGCCTGTGACTGGTTCCTTGCTTCCACTTGTGATGACATGTGCTTCGTCCTATCGCTTGGTTGGAGGTGGTAGTAGCTTGATCATTTGCTGGTGCTCCTGTTGTTGTGTTGGTATCATCTGTATTGAATACGAAGGTGTTGCTGTGTTGGCATAGAAGATCCTCTCTGCTGTTCTTTTCCATGTCTGCATTGTTTCGGCATGATGGAATTGGTTAGACTGGAAACTGTTTTTATAAGGGATAATGCATATATATTCAATAGGGCTATACCTGTATCTTGCCAAATTCATAGTCATCTGGTTGTGCTTTTCCGTCCATTTTCATGTCAGCTCTAGCTATTTTCCTTAGGTCACTCTCTTTTAGGTGGTTTGCTCGCGGTAACAATGTCTTGTCCATTGTCTTGGCAATCTTGCGCATTTGTTTTGTGTCAGTCGGCAGCAGCAGGCAGTCGAGGTACATTATTACTGGTCCCTGTGCCAAACAATTGAGGTGCTTTTTGTTCTTTTCTTCCTGAGGCAACAACCTGTGCTTCTGCCATATCTTGGCTCCTTCCCTAATACTTTCGACGATTACCTGGAAGAAATCCATCTTTGCCATTTTTGGATAGTCCAAGTCCTTGACCATAATGGCTTGTTTGCTGAAGGTAGGGGAGGTTGTTCCACAGACAATGTTGTGGAAAAAAATAAGGAAAAATATTTTAACTGATTTCCTGTTTGATTGTTCGTCATCTTGTTTTACCAATTTTTCTAGTTCTTTAAACAGATCGTCGTGATGGAAATCCATTTTCTTGAGGCCAAGTTCTGTGACCAGTTCGCTCATTGTATCGGTGGAAATCTTTGGCCTTCATGCTGTCCTTTGCGTACCGTTTGGGTATCCAAACACCTTGTGGATGCCTTCCTTTGTTATTATGATTTCTTTCTGCTAATCAGCTTCACCGAACGTTATTTTCATGGTTTATATGTCCAGTTTGTCGCAGATGTGTGCTGCAAGCGGTTTGCAGATGGAGCACTTTATTTGGCATTCCTCTATGCTTCCAAACCCGGCTTTCCTAACATCTCGCCGGTGATGTTCCTCAAGTAATTTCCATGCTCTATTGACATTATCAAATGCTGCTCCTGCATTGATTTCGCATTTGTCCTTATTGGTTGTTGCCTCCTGTTCATCATCCGTTGGTGCTGCCAATTCTTTTCCACTTGTCTTTCTTCTCTTTGTGCGCTTCTGTCTTGTTTTTACCTATTGAGAAAAAGAGGGTTTTGTTATAGAGGATGGTTTGGTTTTCATGGGTGAAAAGCGCTAGCAAAAATCTGTAGAGAAAATGGTTTTTACATCATCGTTGTTGTCCTCTGCGGCGCCACCGTTGTCCCCTGCGGCGCCATCGCCCTCTGTAGAATGACTTCATCATCGTGTTTTGTGCCATCATCATTGTCGGCAGCATCACGCTTTGACTCTTTGCTGGCATCATCCTCGTCTTCTTCCAACTGTTGTCTTTTGTTTTTCTTCTTGGCTTTATTTACATCATTGTCGGCACGTGGAACTGCTGGTGGGAGTATCATTAGAGGACTTGGCTGCTGCTGCTTCAACGTAGCACCGTCGCTGATGAGTTGAGTTTTTGTCTTTTTGATTGCTCCTCTTTTCTACTGCTAGTCACTTGCTTTTTGTTGCCCTCCCTGCTGGAAGCTAGTGCTGGCACTTTCTCGGGTGCTTCGTTGTCCATGTTCTGCTTCATTTTTTTCTGACAGGTCAGGAGAGATGACTGGTTTTTCTGGATATGAACTATTAAGTTCAGACAAAATCGTTTCAATATCTCCTTCTCCGTCACCTGCACGATGATTATTAGGATTACAAAGTAACATCGAAATAAATGGGATATAGTTTTAAAACTATGTCTTCCATGGCTGCACAAAAAGAATCTGAAGCTTAATCTACATAGATTCATAAGATAGCCCTTTTCTTTCATTTCGTGACCTAAAAAAGCGATCAATCCATTGTTTTCTTGTTATATAAAGTCTTCCCACTAACTCTTTGTTTGGCCAATCAGTGATAGAAATTAGGGTCAGGTGTGAGCAGTATGTCTGCTGTCAAGTCCATATCAGTGAGGGGAAGTCTTTTTTATAGGAAAAAATACACTACAAATGATATTCTGTAAATTGGAGCAACAACTGTAAGGTTTAGAGTGTAAGATAAAATGCTCTCGGATGAATATAATACACATAGTGTGTGAAAAATTTCATCGAAGTGTAATTTCTCAGGATTTTGTGGACGTAATTGGTTAACTTACAGCCGCTGCTACATAGTTTTTGTTATATGGATTGTGCGAGCCTTTTATAGTACCTTGCTGCACGGCAGGCTATTCTGCAGGTACCCTGTTTTCCTTATTACCAGTCCTTGCTGCATAAAAATGCCCAGGCGTTAGCAACAATAGAAGCATAATTGAATTTCACAGCAAAAAGATGAGATGCATCCCGTGGACAAAAAAAACAGCATTGTCGGAGAGGCACAGGTTGTTTCACGCTATAAGCACACAACTAGATCTATTATTGGAGCACGGATGTTAATATGAGAGAGGCACGTAATTTGAAAGAGGGGCAATCAACGGATATATAGAATCTCCTGTAAATACCATGTTTTGAATTTAAGGATACTCTCATGGTTTCAATCTAGAGCGGTGTTCTAGATAGTTCTGGCATGCACAGTACATTTTAGGCAAATTTCTTGCGAGCAGATTTCTGTGACGGGTAAGGGTAGCATCCTATTGCATGCGTGCCTACCTTATTTCAATTTTGCTAGAAAAGTCTAGACAGACATTTTGGAAACACGGTTTTGTGTGGCGGTTAGGGTTCATGTCCGTCAAAAAGGGGGGAAATCGCTTTGATCGACCTGTGGTAATGGAATGTAATGGATTAATATTTTTTTACCTTTGATTGCTTGTGAGGGATTCGTCGCATCCATCGGCTTGTTTTTGTCCTTGCTCTCTGTTGGTATCTCCACCGCGAGCACGGGTCGTCACTGTCAGTTACCGCCGCCGCCGGGAGAGGTTTTTGATGCTTTTGCGGGCACCGACTGACTGCCTGTATCTCGAAGTGGATGGCGGCTGGTGGGTGAGGCGAACGTGATTTGGATTTTTGGTTGGTCTGCTGGATTGGACAATGGGGGCAGAAGGAAAGATGAGGGTGTTCAAGAGAGGGGAACTGGTGAAGTGTTCGAGATTTTCGGTGCGAAAGCAAAAGCAAGAAAGTAGTGGAGGGAGAGAGGGAAATGGTCGAACCGTCTCGAATCTTGGACCGTCTGTCTAGACATCAAGATTGGTGTAACTTTTTGTGGGCTTTGATGGGCTTGTTTTTTTCCTTGCTTGCTCAACTGCCGGAGCATTTTTATTTTAGTGTGGTGACATCCATGGTGGCATGGTTTGGTGTTACCCAGAGTCACGTTCGTGCCTGCGTGTGTTACAGACGTTTTCTATGACGTTCCATGGTGAGGCACATGGAAGTGAGGTCACTAGCGCTCATCCTCCTATGGAAAAAGGGGAAGCGTCTCGAATCTTAGACCGTACGTTTGGACATCAAGAGTGCTGCATCTTTCTGTGTACTTCGATGAGCTTTTTTTTTGCTTGTCCTTCTTAACTCTTAGTCTGTGGGATGTTAGCATCTTTTGATTTTAGTGTTGTTGTGTGATGCACAGGGGCATGGTTTGCCGTTACTCAGAGTCATGTTTCATGGTTCTTTATGTTTCAGATGATTCCGGTTGCCAGTTCAATCGGACAGGCATGGACATGAACTCAAGGGAAGCATGTTAACGCATTGGTCAGAGTCTCGTTACCACGGGTGTATGCTTTTGGTATTTCCAAATGATTCCGTTCACTCATTCTGTTGGAGAGGAATGTACGTGAATCCGGCGGAGGCAAGTCTTCGTATTAGCCAGAGTCACGTTTGTTCACGCGTGTGTTACGTGCATTTTATCTGGCGAGTCACTGTGAGATGCGTGGAGGTGAAGCCTAGTTGGCACTGTGTTACTAATGCAACAGGCACGTTCCTGATGCTGTGTATGTAAATGTTTTCCTTGTCAACTCGTTGCTTTGTTGTGGAGAGTCCCGGTGCTGCGTTCCAGGGAGGCACTGTTTGATATTAGGGGGAGTCATGTTTGTGCCTGCGTGTGTTACGGACGTTTTCACTAAGGTGTCACCTGGAGACGCGTGCAAGTTAATTCCTGTATTTGTGTTCGAAATGATTCCATTGAGACTGTTATTTGGAAATGGTATAATATAGAGTCACGCTTGTCTATGTTTATGTTCAGAATAATTCCGTCGACTTGATCAGATGGAGAGGCACGGGCGTTAATCGCACAAAGGCACAATTTGGTTCGAAGTCATGGTGAACACCCACTGTTTACTCTGTGAGGCACGGAATGGCCTATTAGAGAGACGCTGGTGTGGTATATTCTGCGCACGGTCATGGGTCGCAGGAAGGCAAGGCATGGTATCCTGTATTTGTGTTCAAAATGATTCCGTTGAGTCGTTCAGAAGAAGAGGCACGGACATAAATGCCATGAGGGCATGGTTGGGTCTGTCAGAGCGTCACGTTTCATACGTTTATTATGGAAACAAAGAGGAATGGGTTTAGATGTTAACACTAAAAGTTTACTTTGCACAGTCGAGGTGTTTAAAAGCATAAGCTCCTTGTTTTTAAAAGCCACGGCTTCGTGCTGAGTTGCGTGGCGCTTCTTTTATTAGAAGCACGGGTGTGAAGTGAATACAACCACAGTTTACCAGGTAGCGACATGACTTGTACACTGGCGATGGCGTGGATGTTCGTGGCAGTGTTAAGGGTCACATGCACAGGCGTGAAGTGCTAAAAGGCATGCTACCGTATAATATAGAGTCACGTTCCCGTGTGTTTGTGTTCCGAATAATTCCGTCGACTCGATCAGACGGAGAGGCACGGGCGTTCAGCCCACAAAGGCACCGTCAAGGTTCGTTCCTTGGTTTTTAGGCGCACAGACGCGTGGATTTAGAAGGCACACTTTTCAAGCAAAGAACGCACATCACGATCCCAAGTTTTTCAAGCAAAACGCAGACCTGAAGTCCGTATAGCCACGGTTCTGTACTAAGTAGCATCATGAACGAGTCACCTCGAGTAAGATTTTGATATAAATATCATTTCAAAACAAAAAATGTCAATGGATAATGGTATGAATTTGACAGTAAGTTCTCTGGAATACAGACAGACGTACACAGTAAGTTAACTGTGTTTGAGATGTTTTCTGTTGAATATGTACGGACCATTGGAAAGAAGTTGAGTGGTTGTGGTGTGGACGAACGCATGGGGAGATGAAATGATAGTACTGGTGTTTCACAGGCGTGCAGAGTTTGAGGTATTTAAGAGAGATTGGGAGAATTCAAGGCACCGGTTACTCCGTTTGACCATCTGACTGGTGTGCGTATGTTATAAAAATCTACCTACTCACCGAACACCCCACGTCCACAATTCTCCAGAGACAGGCACCTCTTTCTTGCTGGTAGCTCCTTGCTTTCGCCATGGCCCGGTAAGAGGGGTTCTGGGTGTTTAAGCAACTAGGCAGCAAGGACAAAAGCCGCGGAAAGAAGGGAGAGGTGCCGCCGCTACGCCGTAGCAGCGGCAGGAATATCCTGCCCCATTGCCTAGGTGTCGAACTATCTCTCGCGTGGATGCGATTCCTCCCACAAGCACATTCGCCATGGAGACGATCTCGGCAAAATGGAAGTACAGAATTCCTTAGCCAGCAACGAGCTCGACCAGAAGGGTCGGGAGGCCGCCCACTTGAAGAATCTGTATGAGGAGAGCCATGCGTTGGTGCAGAAGTTGTCGAGCGAAGTGGGGCAGCTTATGGATGAGAAGGCTGAGGTCCTCGTCAAGTACAAGAGCCTGGTGGAGGATTCCTTTGCTGCTGTGGAGGAATGTTATGAAGCAACGAAGAAGGAGATTGAAGATGTGCTCACCCACTAGCCGATCAAGAACGTTGCTGGAGTGTAGGTAGAGAGCTTGTAGCGTGTTTTTCCGTTGCGTTAGGGCATGTGGCCTTTTGTACTGCCATGAATCTGTAAGGCATTTATGCGTTGCATTGTCGTCGTGTTGTTTCGTTTGTTGGTACATGTAGATGAGTAGGCTAGGGTCATGGATGTCGCGTGTTAGCAGTAGGAGCACGGTTGTGCTTCCACCAGAGGCACTTCGTTCCCCCGCGGGGAGCACGTTTTGCCGAACCATGCATAGTTTTGGTTCAAATGATTCCGCTTACTCGTTCACTTGGATACGCACGAGCGTCGAGTCTATTGAGTCACGTTTTTCCATTAGGCTAAGTCACGTTAGGCACGCAGTCGCGTCGATGTAGAAGTCATGTTTTTCAAGCAAATAAAGCACATCACGGTGCCAAAACATGAAGGTGAAAGAATGGCCGATTCGAGGGACACAAATATGAAAAACACGGACCTGAAGTCCATGTAGGGTCATGATTTGTACTCTTAAACTCGTGGACTTTCGTGGCTCTCTGTGTTGCAATATTTTGGGTCAGAGGCACGGGCGTGAAGCCCACAAAGGCATGGTGTGGAATTACAAAGAATCACGGTTCTGTGTTAAGTGGCGCCATGACTTGCGTACTCATGACGGAGTGTATGTTTCGGGCGACAGGCACGGTTGTGAAACTCACAAAGGCTTGGTCCAGTTTTATATAGAGTCACACTCGCGTGTTTTCTGTTCTGAATGCTTCCGTCGACTCAAACAGAAGGAGAGGCACTGCCAAATGGCCTATATTTAATTGGTAACCCAGCGGAATGGGTTGAGATGCGAACACTCACTGTTGACTCTGTGACGCACCGAATGGCCTATGTGAGAAACGTTGTTTTTAAAAGGTTATTTCCTTGTTTTTAAAAGCACAGCCACGCTTCTTTCTTGATGTTACATATATTACTCGATAAAGGCGTGGACTCGATCAGATGGAGAGGCACGGGCATGGTGTGGTATTATATAGTCACGCTCGTCCGTGTTTGTGTTCCGAATAATTCTGTCGACTCGATCAGATGGAGAGGCACGGGCGTCAATCCCACAGATGCACAGTTTGGCATTACCCACAGTCACGTTTGTTTCTTTAATTGCGAAAACCCAGCGGAAAGGGGGTCAAATATGAACACTCACTGTTACTTGGTGAGGCACGGAATGGCTTGTTCGAGAGACGCCGCTGTGGTATAATCTTTGCACAGTCGTCGGTTCCAGGAAGCCACAGCGTTGTATTGTGAAGAGTCATGTTATTATTTGCAAGGGCAGGCATAATCGTGCAGCCCAGAGAGCCATGGTGCAGAGTCACATTCTTTCGTTTATTGCGGAAACCCAACGGATCGACTGGCGTCTCCTCGTATTCGGGTGTGCGCCACATGGTGCCGCTCTGGAAACCCAATGGTCCGACGGGCGTCTCCTCCGGTGGCGTCACTCTGGCTCGTCGTCCGAGGTGATCCTCCGGCTATTTAAGGCGGACAGACGGAGTCTCGAAACCCTAGCCACATCCTACTCCTCCCTTTGTTCGCCGCTAGGTCTTCCATTTCTCTTGCTCCTCTCTATCCTTTGACCATCTCCGCCATGGCTGGGCAGAAGAAGACTTCTCCGGACCGCCATGCCCTGTCATAGGAGGAGATCCCGGCCGGCAAGGGTTCCTCGTCTGTAAGTTCACCCTGTTTCTGGTTTTCCTTCATTTGTTTTTTTCTTTGTTTCTCCTACTTGATTTAGTTTGTGAAACATGAATTATTATGGTTAGCTGATTCCTAATTTGATGTGGGTGTGTCTTGCTGACACTGATTTACAGTCAATAGGAGCTAGGGTTAGGCTGCATCATGGTCTTCAACAGAAGTCCCCTGCTGTAGAATTGGGGAGCAGTTGTGGCTCGAGAAAGAAGAAGGGAATTGTGAGCGGGGCGGCGATGGCAAGTGCTAAGAGGTCCCGTGGCGATGGGAAGGCCTTGTGGGCTTGCTTTGCTTCAAGCAAGCTAACTCGTCTTGGAGGCGAACAAACTATTAGCTCCTTGTTAACTACTCTCAATAACCTGCTCCATCAGATGAATACCTTGGTTTCAATTCCAAAGGTTGAAAACACTTACGAGCAGCTGATGGAGATCATCTACGGGTGGCAGAAGCTCTTCGAGAAAACAAGATCAGATTTGAAGAAGGCGAATGCCACTATCATAGAAATTATGGTTGAGAAGGAAAATCTCCTTAAGGAACATGTACAGTTGTTGGAGGAATCAGGGGCAGCTGTTAAGCAACGTTGCGAGCATATGAAGGAGCTGATTGATGAACCGCACGAGGAGTAAACCAGCAAGAAGTTTGGTGGGGAATAAGTATACAGCAGCGTGCCTGGATGTTGTATGCATCTGATGTTGTTAAGCAGTGGGCTGGAGTTTCTTATTTTGTCTTGTGAAATTTCGTTGTTAGTGTACTTTGTTAAGAAGATATATTTTGGTTTCCAGTATCTTTGTAATTAGGCGTTGTTACTTATGAAGAATGGGACCTGAAGTCTCTGCACCCATGGTCCTGGACCAAGTATGACATGTACGTTCGTGGATTTTCTGTGTTGCAGTGTTTCGGGTCACAGGCACGGGCTTGCAAACTCATGGTGTGGTTTTATATAGAGTCACGTTGGCTAACTGTTTACTTTGTGAGGCACGGGATGGCCGATTCGAGAGTCACGTGTTTTTAAAAGCCACGGTTCTGTACTGAGTTGCGTCGCGCTTCATTTATTAGAGGCACAAGTGAATACAACCACAGTTCTGTATCAGGTAGCAATGTGACTTGTGCACTGACGATGGCGTGGAAGCCATGTTCATATTTACACCGACAAAGGCACCGTCAGGTTCGTTCTTTAACTGGGGAGACTCAGCGGAATTGGGTAAGATGTGAACACCAACTGTTTACTCTGTGAGGCACTGAATGGCCTATTTGATATGGAAATGATTCTGTTGACTCGCATAGCACGGACTTGAATGCCATGGGCGCATGGTTCGCAGAGTCACGTTCGTATGTTTATTGTGGAAACAAAGCATAATGGATTTAGATCTTAAAGCTAACTGTTTACTTTGTGTGGGACGGGATGGCCGATTCGAGAGTCGTGGTGTTTAAAAGCGTAAGTTCCTTGTTTTTAAAAGCCACAGTTCTGTACTGAGTTACGTCGCGCTTCATTTATTAGAGGCACGGACGTCAAGTGAATACAACCACGGTTCTGTACCAGGTAGCAATATGACTTGTGCACTGACAATGGCGTGGACGTTCGTGGCAGTGGCAGTGCTAAGGGTCACACGCACGGGCGTGAAGCACTAAATGGCATGGCTGCTGTATAATATAGAGTCACGCTCCCTGGTGTTTGTGTTCCGAATGATTCCGTCGACTCGATCAGACGGAGAGGCACGGGCGTTCAGCCCACAAAGGCGCTGTCAGGGTTCGTCCCTTGGTTGTTAGGCACACAGATGCGTGGATGTAGAAGGTATGTTTTTCAAGCAAAGAACGCACATCACGATGCCACATTTTTCAAGCAAAACATGGACCTGAAGTTCGTATTGCCACGTTTCTGTACTAGGTAGCGTCATGACTTGTACTCATAAATGAGTGGACTTTCGCGCCTCTCTGCAATATTTTGGGTCACAGGCACAGTCGTGCGGCTCACAAAGGCATGGTGCTGTGTTATACAGAGTCACACTCGCCCGTGTTTCTGTTTCGAATGCTTCTGTCGACTCGTTCAGACGGAGAGGCACGACCGGTCAGCTTCAACAGTGAACACCCACTATTCACGATTTCGACAGAAACATGGGCGAGTGTGACTCTGTATACTCTGTGAGGCACAGTGAGCAGAGAGGCATAGGCATGGTGTGGTATTATGTAGAGTCACGCTCGTCTGTGTTTGGTTTCAGAATAATTCCGTCGACTCCATCAGATGGTGAGGCACGGGCGTTAATCGCAGAAAGGCACAGTTTGGTTCAAAGTCATGGTGAACACCCACTGTTTACTCTGTGTGGCACGGAATGGCCTATTCGAGAGACGCTGGTGTTGTATATTCTTTGCACGGTCATGAGTCCGAGGAAGGCACGACATGGTATCCTGTATTTGTGTTCGAAATGATTCCGTTGACTCGTTCAGAAGAAGAGGCACGGACATGAATGCCATGAGGGCATGGTTGGGTCTATCGGAGCATCACGTTTCGTACGTTTATTATGGAAACAAAGCGGAATGTGTTTAGATGTTGACGCTAAAAGTTTACTTTGCGAGTGGCCGGTTCAATAGTTGAGGTGTTTAAAAGCGTAAGGTCCTTGTTTTTAAAAGCCACGGCTTTGTGCTGAGATGAGTCATGCTTCATTTATTAGAGGCACGGACGCCAAGTGAATACAACCACGGTTCTGTACCAGGCAGCAACATGACTTGTGCACTGACGATGGCGTGGACGTTCGTGGCAGTGTTAAGGGTCACAGGCACGGGCGTGAGGCGCTAAAAGGCATGCTGCCATATAATATAGAGTCACGCTCCCGTGTGTTTGTGTTCCGAATAATTCCGTCGACTCGATCAGACGGAGAGGCACGGGCGTTCAGCCCACAAAGGCACCGTCAGGGTTCGTCTCTTGGTTGTTAGGCACACAGAGGCGTGGATGTAGAAGGTACGTTTTTCAAGCAAAGAATGCACATCACGATGCCACATTTTTCAAGCAGAACACGGGCCTGAAGTTCGTATTGCCACGCTTCTGTACTAGGTAGCGTCATGACTTGTACTCATAAATGCATGGACTTTCACGCCTCTCTGCAATTTTTTGGGTCACAGGCACTGTCGTGCGGCCCACAAAGGCATGGTGCCGTGTTATACAGAGTCACACTCGCCCGTGTTTCTGTTTCGAATGCTTCTGTCGACTCATTCAGACGGAGAGGCATAGCCGGTCAGCTTCAACAGTGAACACCCACTGTTCACTGTTTCGATAGAAACACGGGCGAGTGTGACTCTGTATACTCTGTGAGGCACAGTGAGTGGAGAGGCATAGGCATGGTGTGGTATTATGTAGAGTCACGCTCGTTTGTGTTTGGTTTCAGAATAATTCCGTCGACTCGATCAGATGGAGAGGCACGGGCGTTAATCACAGAAAGGCACAGTTTGGTTCGAAGTCATGGTGAACACCCACTGTTTACTCTGTGAGGCATGGAATGGCCTATTCGAGAGACGCTGGTGTTGTATATTCTTCGCACGGTCATGGGTCCGAGGAAGGCACGGCATGGTATCCTATATTTGTGTTTGAAATGATTCCGTTGACTCGTTCAGAAGAAGAGGCATGGACATGAATGCCATGAGGGCATGGTTGGGTCAGTCGGAGCGTCACGTTTCGTACGTTTATTATGGAAACAAAGCGGAATGGGTTTAGAAGTTGACGCTAAAAGTTTACTTTGCGAGTGGCCAGTTCGACAGTCGAGGTGTTTAAAAGCGTAAGCTCCTTATTTTTAAAGGCCACGACTTTGTGCTGAGTTGCGTGGCGCTTCTTTTATTAGAAGCACGGGCGTGAAGTGAATACGACCACGGTTCTGTACTAGGAAGCGACATGACCTGTGCACTGACGATGGCTTGGATGTTCGTGGCAGTGTTAAGGGTCACACGCATGGGCGTGCGGCACTAAAAGGCATGCTGCCGTATAATATAGAGTCATGCTCCCATGTGTTTATGTTCCAAATAATTCCGTCGACTCGATCAGACGGAGAGGCACGGGCGTTCAGCCCACAAAGACACCGTCAGGGTTCGTTTATTGCTTGTTAGGCACACAGACGCGTGGATGTAGAAGGCACGTTTTTCAAGCAAAGAACGCACATCATGATGCCACGTTTTTCAAGCAAAACACGGACCTGAAGTCCGTATAGCCACTGTTCTGTACTAAGTAGCATCATGACTTGCACTCATCAACGCGTGGACTTTCGTGCCTCTTGGCAATTTTCGGGTCACAGGCACAGGCGTGCATCCCACAAAGGCATGATGTTGTTTTATACAGAGTTACACTCGCCCGTGTTTCTGTTTCGAATGCTTCTGTCGACTCGTTCAGACGGAGAGGCACGGCCGGTCGGCTTCAACAGTGAACACCCACTGTTCACTCTTTCGACAGAAACACGGGCGAGTGTGACTCTGTATACTCTGTGAGGCACAACGAGTGGAGAGGCATAGACATGGTGTGGTATTATGTAGAGTCATGCTCGTCTGTGTTTGGTTTCAGAATAATTCCATCGACTCGATCAGATGGAGTGGCACGGATGTTAATTGCATAAAGGCACATTTTGGTTCGAAGTCATGGTGAACACCCACTGTTTACTCTGTGAGGCACGGAATGGCCTATTTGAGAGACGCTGGTGTTGTATATTCTTCGCACGGTCATGGGTCCGAGGAAGGCTCGGCATGGTATCCTGTATTTGTGTTCGAAATGATTCTGTTGACTCGTTCAGAAGAAGAGGCACGGACATGAATGCCATGAGGGCATGGTTAGGTCTGTCGGAGCGTCACGTTTTGTACGTTTATTATGGAAACAAAGCGGAATGGGTTTAGATGTTGACGCTAAAAGTTTACTTTGCGAGTGGCCGGTTCGACAGTCGAGGTGTTTAAAAGCGTAAGCTCCTTGTTTTTAAAAGCCACGGCTTTGTGCTGAGATGCGTCGCGCTTCATTTATTAGAGGCACGGACGTCAAGTGAATACAGGCACGGTTCTGTACCAGGCAGCGACATGACTTGTGCACTGATGATGGCATTGAAGTTCGTGGCAGTGTTAAGGGTCACAGGCATGGGCGTGAGGCGCTAAAAGGCATGCTGTCGTATAATATAGAGTCAAACTCCCGTGTGTTTGTGTTCTGAATAATTCCGTCGACTTGATCATACGGAGAGGCACGGGCGTTCAGCCCACAAAGGCACCGTCAGGGTTCGTTCCTTGCTTGTTAGGCGCACAGACACGTGGATGTAGAAGGCACGTTTTTCAAGCAAAGAACACACATCACGATGCCACGTTTTTCAAGGAAAACACACACCTGAAGTCTGTATAGCCACGGTTCTGTACTAAGTAGCGTCATGACTTGTACTCATAAACGCGTGGACTTTCGTGCCTCTTGCCAATATTTTGGGTCACAGGCACTGGCGAGCGTCCCACAAAGGCATGGTGTTGTTTTATACAGAGGCACACTCGCCCATGTTTCTGTTTTGAATGCTTCTATCGACTCGTTTAGACAGAGAGGCATGGCTGGTCAGCCGACAGAGGCATAGGGTTGCATTTCGTACAGTCAGAGTCACATTACCATGGGTGTATGCTTTTGGTATTTTGAAATGATTGCACTCACTCATTCTGTTGGAGAGGAATGGACGTGAATCCGGTGGAGGCAAGTCTTCTTATTAGCCAGAGTCACGTTCGTTTCTTTAGTTGGGGTAACCCAGCGGAATAGGTTCAGATGCGAACACTCAATGTTGAAGCTATTTTTGAAAGCTTCTTTCCTTGTTTTCAAAGCACAGTCATGGTTCTTTGTTGTTGTTGCGTGTAGTACTCGATAAAGGCACCGACTTGATCTGATGGAGAGTCATATGCATGGTGTGGTATTATATAGAGTCACGCTCGTCTGTGTTTGTGTTCAGAATAATTCCGTTGACTCGACCAGATGGAGAGGCACGGGCGTTATTTCGTTTGTTGGTACATGTAGATGAGTAGGCTAGTGTCATGGAGCACACGGTTGTGCTTCCACCAGAGGCACTTCGTTCGCCCGCGGGGAGCACGTTTTTGTGAACCGTGTGTAGTTTTGGTTCAAATGATTCCGCTTACTCGTTCACTTGGATACGCACGGGCATTGAGTCTACTGAGGCACGTTTTTCCATTAGGTTGAGTCACGTTAGGCACGCAATTGCATCGATGTAGAAGGCACGTTTTTTAAGCAAAGAACGCACGTCACGGTGCCAAAACATGAAGGTGAAAGCATGGCAGATTCGAGAGACACGAATTGAAAAACACGGAAGTGAAGTCCATGTAGTATCGGTTCTGTGGTAAGTAGGGTCATGATTTGTACTCTTAAACTCGTGGACTTTCGTGGCTCTCTGTGTTGCAATATTTTGGGTCATAGGCACGGGCATGAAGCGCACAAAGCATGGTGTGGAATTACAAAGAAATGGCCTATTCGAGAGACGCTAGTGTGGTATATTCTTCGCACGGTCATGGGTCCCAGGAAGGCATGGCGTGGCATTGTGTAGAGTGACTTTAGTTTGTCTTGGTGTTCCAAATGATTCTGTTGAATCGTTCGCATTGAAAAGCACAACTATGAAGCCAGGACAGGCACGGTTATGCGTTACCCAGTGTCACATTCGTGTGTTGATTGTAGAAACCCCACCCTTCGACGGGTGTCGTGTGAACGCCGGGTGGACGCTGCTCCGGAAACCCAAGGGTCCGACGGGCGTTTCCTCCGGTGACGCTGCTCTTGAGGAGGTGGAGCTATTTAATAGAGTGAACGCCACGTGTCCACATTCGGAATCCAAAAGGACCGACGGCCGTCTCATCCGTCGGCGAAGTGAACACCGCGTGTCACCATTCTGACTCTTTGCCCGAGGTCAAGGAGCAGTTATTTAAGCCGAGCGGCGTCCGCCACCACTAGAAGACATCCTGCTTCTCCCTCTTTCGCCGGCAATCCTAGGAAATCATCCATCTTCCTCTTTTCGTTTGTGACGTTCCCCGCCATAGTTCGGCACAAGATAACTACTTACGCGATGCTTACTCCCGAGCGCCACTTTCAGTTGCAGGAGGACATCCGTTCGAGGCGCGCCGCTCGGGTCGCAGCGGGCATGTCTTCGGACTCACCGGGGCCGGAGGAGATTGGGGAGGTGGAGGAAGTGGAGGGGGGGTGTGTCGGAGCTCATGCAGGGAG
>NC_041391.1:230103838-230130486 GCF_002162155.2 Triticum dicoccoides
GGACGAGGATGATGAGGATGACGAGGAAAGGCATGGACGAGGATGACAAGGACGATGAGGAAGGCGTGGACAAGGATGAGGAGGATGATGAGGAAGGCGTGGAAGAGGATAACAAGGACGACGAGGAAGGCATGGACGAGGATGAGGAGGACGACGAGGGAGGAGTGGACGAGGATGACGAGGACGACGAGGAATGCGTGGACGAGGATGACGAGGACGACAAGGAAGGCGTGGACGAGGATGACGAGGACGATGAGGAAGGCGTGGACGAGGAAGACGAGGACGAGGAGGAAGGCGTGGACGAGGAAGATGAGGCAGAGTTCTATCTTGGTGAGTCGGCCTTGATGGCGGAGCAGACCGCTATCCTAGAGTCCATCCAAGATGAGGCGTATGTGGAGTCCAACCGGCGCTTCCTCCAGGAAGAACAGGCGAAGACCGATGTTCTCTTCGATGAGCTGGATGCGGAGCAGGAGGCGGAGGCCAACGACGTCGATGTCAGAATGGAGATAGTGGACATCTCCGACGACAGGGAGTAGTGTAGTTTTGTTGGTAGATGTTTGCTTTTCCATGGTTTTTATGCTTTCCATGTCAAGCAATCGTTGATGTCAGAATGGAGACAGTTTCATTTCCATGTCAAGCAATCGTGTTTTGTTCTTAAGTAGTAGTACTACCCCGTCCCAAAATAAATGTGTCAACTTTGCAGTAACTTCGTACCAGGTAGTACAATTCACATTGTATTGGTTAGTACAAGGTTGGGCCAATTAATTTGTGACAGAAGGTGTATGTTTTATTACAAATTGCAGTTTCCAGTACCATATTTGGGTTGGAAGGTGTATGTTTTATTACACTGTATTGTTTTATTATAGATTGCAGTTTCAAGTATACAAAATAAACGTCTCAACTGGGGCACATATTTTATTCTAGAGATTTCAGTGTGGTTAGATTTGAATATGGTTTCAACATGGTTAGATTCTAGAGAGGCATTCAACAACATGCACAAAAAAAGCCACGGATGTGCTTCTGAGAAGCACCGTCTTGCATGGTTTTACCGCAAGATGGGATTCGACATTTATGCAGGACATTCCGGGTTTTATAAGTGTAGAAAGAATTGTTTTTCACTTATATGATGTGTGGCAGAGGCACGGCTATTACTTTTGTGAGAGGCATGAATGTGCCGATGGAACGGGCACGGTCACGTATGAAATAGGTGCAAGGTGGTCCCTAATGTCTCCTTAATGTATCATCTATACACTTCACTGTTACAAGCACGATTGTCGTTCTTGTCGAGGCATGGAGGTGAAGGATGGAGCCTTTGCCTTGGTGATAGTCACGTCCCATGTTAAGAAGGAAGCAAATCTTCAGACCCGATACGTCGGAAGCTAGCCGTAAGGCACGCTCCTGCCTCTGCATTTTTGATGACGTCACGTTTAGTGCCAGTGGGGTGGATGTAATGCTCGGTTTGCTGATGTTTTTGTTGTCAGCAACTTTCTTAACATGTTACGCATGACAGAGGTATGGTTTTACCCGACATAGAGGCACGCACGTAATGAACTGGAGGCACATACGTGATTCTAATGGAGGTACGGACGCAAAAGGATCGTGATGCAAGGATGTGAAGGTGTGCCTCTGCTTTAAAGAAGCTTTCATTCACACGTTTTCATTGCGGGGGGAATGGACTATGAGCTCCATGTGTTTTCGAAGGCATTAGACCTCGTTAATGAACTTATCAGAGAGAAGGTGAATCTTTTGGTTGACGTCTAGAATGTTGCGTAAAACGGCTTGAAGCCAAGTTACGCACGGTCCCCTTGGTATCAGAGGCACATAGGCACATAAGTGCCTATGTGGTGCACTGGAAATAAACTTGTGCAAAAGACATGTAAACTGCAAGCAAACTACAAGGTTAAGTATAACACAAGCAAACCTAAATTTATAACAAGAAAATGGCAGTCTTGAGAGAAAGCAAATCTAATGAGAAATCGAGAATGGCGTGAGCAATGTTCTAGATACTTTTGTTGGCCGGGACCACCTCCTTCAGTAGTCGTAGTCGTCACAGGACCTAGCGCGCTTCCTGGTCTGCTCCTTGTCGAGTTTAGCCCGGCGAAGCCCTTCCTGGATGATGGTGAGGCGGCTCCATATCTCGTACGCAGCGTAAGCGTCCTTTGCCGCGTACCCGATGTGCCTCATGGACAGGGGCATGCACGCCCAGCGTTGCTGCTCTGCGTTGGTGAGCTCTACATCGTGGACAAGGATGCCTGAGGCGTCCCCAAGGGAGTCCAGAGGCTTGGTAGCTATAGGCACCCTCCATTCTTTCTGGATGTCGACGAAGTGGGCGATCTCCAATCCGACGCGACCGAGCATCTCTATGTCGCCGTCGATGGAGAAGCCAACAAACGTGTACCTGGGGTCGGCGAGGAAGTTGTCGAACCTGGTGCAGTTCTTGTCGGGGGTGCTCAGTTGAAAGAGCAGCACCGGATGATCCTTGCCGATGGAGAGCTGGATGAGGGCTGGTTTCTGATCTTCGCCAATGTCGTTGGTGTACTCCACATCAACTCCGACGATCTTGTGGCGCTCGAATTCGAGGTGTCGCTCGTACTGCTCGATGATGGTGGCCACCTTGTGCAACTCGTTGGTGTGGATCACTTGCAACTTGGTGTTGCCATGGGCCTGCACCTCAAATTCCTTGGTGAATCCCATGGCCTGGAGCAGTTCGTCCTCCTGCAACCTGGTATTTCGTGGGGAACAGTGAGTGGGAGCGCAATGGCGATTTCTGTTGTTTGTGGGAGACAAGTCCGCAGCGGAAGTCTAAATTTAAGGGCGGGGAAGCGGCAAAGGAGTGCACGATCTCACTGTCGATGCGGTTGTGCACATCATGGGTTTTGGATCGTGGTTTTTCTTTATAAAAAATAAAAATAAAATCAGCAGTTATGTTTTTAACAACCGTCGTATCTCCAGCAAGTCGTGGAGATGATCGTTGTCTTGCGTGGTTTGCTGTCAAATGTTAACTTTTACAATTTATCTAGTGAGGCATGCAGGGGCAGTATGTAGAGGCACAAGTCTCTGACCAAGATAAGCATGCTTGAAGTGGCTGGTTTAACTCGCAGACACACAGGCATGGTACATTCATTGGGAGTGGCAATTGTTTTCTTCATACATTCGCTGGGAGGAGCAGTGTTGTGTTTCTTCAGAGGCACTGTTGTGTGTCCGTGTTGCAATAGACGCTACCAGATGGACAGAAAGAATGAGAAGCAATGAGAGGCATGGACATGCAGCTGCAAGAAGCACTCATACAACGAGAGGCGCAACAAGAGGCACAGATACGATGCTACGTGAGGCACGGAGATGAAGCTACGTGATTGCACGAACGTTAATTCGTGCTATGGTGCGACGTGAGGCACGGGCATGAACAAATAGCCGTGCACTCAACTACATACACAAAAAACCACATATGTGTTCCTGAGAAGCACCGACCTCCGTGGTTTTACCGCAAGGTGGGATTCAACATTAATCCAGTGCATTCCGGGTATTACAAGTGTAGGAAGAATCGTTTTTCACTTATATGTTCTGTGGCAGAGGCACGGCTATTACTTGTGTGACGAAGGAATGTACGTCGAATGTACATGACGTGGGGATTGACAATAGGCGTCCGTTACTGTTTTTCCAGAATGTTTTTCAGTTAAATTTGAGAGGCATGAATGTGTTGATGGAACAGGCACGATTATGTTTGAAATAGTTGCAAGGTCGTCCCTAAGGTGTCACAGTTACAAGCACGGTCGTCGTACTTGTCGAGGCACGGAGGTGTAGGATGGAGCCTATGCCTCTGCATTAGTCACGTCCTATATTAAGAAGGAAGCAAATCTTCATAGACCCGATACATCGGAAGCTGGCCGTAAGGCACAGACGTGATTCTAAGGGAGGTACGGACGCGAAGGATCATGATGCAAGCACGTGAAGGTGTGCCTCTATTTTCAAGAAGCTTTCATTGGCACGTTTTCATTGCGGGGCCATGGCCTATGAGTTCCATGTGTTTTCGAAGGCATTCAGCCTCATTAACGGACCTGAAGCCAATTTACGCACGGTCCCCATAGGAGGGGAGGCACAGAAGTGCATCCGTGGGTGTTTTAAGTAGTTGGTGTTATTGACGGACAACCGTGCCTCTATAGTGTTCTTATTTGAGGGTCACAGGCGTAAGCAATGTTTTCCAAGGAGAATAAACACCTAACTACCTCTGTATTCAAAATGTTTTTCTAAAGTGTTGCATACGAACGATTTTTAATATTGTGTGTGCAATGGTTTGTTAGGACATTGTGCATTGCTTTTAGTAGCATTTTGTAATTGTTGTCCCTGCATTTCAACGCTGCATCCACAAAGGTACTAATGCATGTGCATTACGCTAATCGTATGGCATCTGTACTATGTTTATATTTTTCAGTTCACGCCAATGTATTCTAATAATAGAAAACTCCAACATTGCACTGGAAATAAACTTGTTAAGAACATATGTAAACTGGAAGCAAACTACAAGGTTAACTACGACACAAGCAAACCTAAATTTAGAACAAGCAAATGGTAGTCTTGAGAGAACGCAAATCTAACGTGAAATCTAGAATGGCATGAGAAATCTTCTAGATACTTTTCTTGGCCGGGACCACCTCCTTCAGTAGCCATAGTTGCCCCAGGACCTTGCGCGCTTCCTGGACTGCTCCTTCTCGAGTTTTGCCCAGCGGAGCCCTTCCTGGATAGTGGTGAGGCGGCTCCATATCTCGTACGCAGCGTAAGCATCTTTTGCCGCGTACTCGATGTGCCTCATGGGCAGGGGCATGCGCGCCCAGCGCTGGTGCTCTGCGTTGGTGATCTTCTTCTTCATGTCCTTGTAGTAGTCGTGGACAAGGATGCCTGAGACATCGCCAAGGGAGTCCAGAGGCTTGGTAGCTGTAGGCACCCTCCATTCCTTATGGATGTCAACGAAGTGGGCGATCTCCAGTCCTATGCGCCCGAGCATCTCTATGTCACCGTCGATGGATAAGCCAGCAAACGTGTACCTGGGGTCAGCGAGGAAGTTGTTGAACCTAGTGGAGTTCTTGTCGGCGGCACTCAGTTGAAAGAGCAGCATCGGATGATCCTTGCCGACGGAGAGCTGGACGAGGGCTGGTTTCTGATCTTCGCCAATGTCGTTGGTGTACTCCACATCAACTTCGACGATCTTGTGGCGCTCGAATTCGAGGTGTCGCTCGTACTGCTTGATGATGGTGGCCGCCTTGTGCAACTCGTTGGTGTGGATCACTTGCAACTTGGTGTTGCCGTGGGCCTGCACCTCGAATTCCTTGGTGAATCCCATGGCCTGGAGCAGTTCGTCCTCCTGCAACCTGGTATTTCATGGGGAATAGTGAGTGGGAGCGCAATGGCGATTTCTGTTGTTTGTGGAAGACAAGTCCGCAGCGGAAGTCTAAATTTAAGGGCCAGGAAGCGGCAAAGGAGTGCATGATCTCACTGTCGATGCGGTTGTGCACATCCTGGGTTCTGGATCGTGGTTTCGTCTCCCTGACTATGCGGTTGTGCACATCCTGGGTTTTTGATCGTGGTTTTTCTTTATAAAAAATTAAAATAAAATCAGCAGTTATGTTTTTAACAACCGTCGAATCTCCAGAAAGTCGGGGAGATGATTGTTGTCTTGCGTAGTTTGCTGTCAAATGTTAACTTTCACAATTTATCTCGTGCGCAAGTCTCTGACCAAGAGAAGCATGCTTGAAGTGGGTGGTTTAACTCTCAGACACACGGGCGTGGTACATTCACTGGTCGTGGAAATTGTTTTCAGTGACACATTCAGTTTGCTGTCAAATGTTAACTTTTTGCACTCTCGTTGTATAAGTGTTGTGCTTTATCAGAGGCACTGTTGTGTGTCTGTGTTGCAACTGACGCTACGAGATGGACAGAAAGAACGAGAAGCAACGAGGGGCATGGACATGCAGCTGCAAGAAGCACTTATACAACAAGATGCGCAGCTAGAGGCACAGATACGGTGCTACATGAGGCACGGAGATGAAGTTACGTGATTACACGAATGTCAATTTGTGCTATGGTGCTACGTGAGGCATGGGCACGAACAAATAGCCGTGCACTCAACTACATGCGCAAAAAGCCACAGATGTGTTTCTGAGAAGCACCGGTCTCCATGGTTTTACCGCAAGGTGGGATTCAACATTTATCCAGGGCATTCCGGGTTTTACAAGTGTAGCAAGAATCGTTTTACACTTATATGTTATTCTGTGACGAAGGAATGAACGTCGAATGTACGTGACGTGAGGATTGACAATAGGCATCCGTTACTGTTTTCTGGAATGTTTTTCAATTAACTGTGAGAGGCATGAATGTGTCGACGGAACAGGCACGGTCATGTATGAAATAGTTGTAAGTACAAGATGGGCAGAAACAACGAGAAGAAACGAGGGGCGTGGGCATGCAGCTGCGAAATGCACTTATACAGCGAGAAGCACAGCTAGAGGCACATGTACGATGCTAAGTGAGGCACGGACATGAAGCTATGTGATTGCATGGACGTCAATCCATGCCTGTGTTCTGTCAAGTGTTTTAAGTGACAGTTTGTAAAGGCATGGATGTTTAAGGTGACTGAGCCATAGGGGAAGGCGCTAGGTTTTTAGGAGGTGTAAGCTTTAGCTCATCGCAACAAACTACTTGGCATGACGATATTCTGCGGAGCACCATAGTGAAAATTATGTATACTACTGACGTGGGGAGCTAGCAACGTCACTAAACTATTCTGAAACATACTTCACCACAGCCATTCATTCTCCATTATTAGTCAGCGAATCCTTTTATTATTATCAGAGATAAATAAAGTAACCCAGGTAATTGTTTCACCTTCTTTGACAGGAAATTTCACCACCGTCCTCTTCGACATAATTATATGCTCAGTTACATACCATGACATAACTAAATAACAAAACTGGTGTGTACAGCCTGTTCAAAAAACCGACATAAATTACTGAACTAGGAAGTATAGCCACCGGCAATGCTCTATCAGGAAAGGTCATTGATTATCATCCGCAGCAATTTCATGTTTCCCAGTGTTGGCCACCGCTTTTCAATTGTGACAAGGACAATTGAACCAACACTTAGCTGAGCTTCCCGGGCAAAATCTGAAAAACCTGTCACCTCCATTCTGTCATCGGTTCGTGTGGAGTACGTTGTGCTCGTGTCTATTGAATCATACATCTCTGTTAGGATGATTCCACCGTTTTGAGGTAGATATCCCAGGTTCATCTTTAGAAGCCTCACAATGGCAGACGGGATTCTCTGCAGATTGTATCGATATTACTAGATAAAATCAATGTACAAGGACATAAAACATCGAAAATAGCAAACAAAACCATGACAGTGGATCAAAACAAATATTCAGTGACTAACCAGGCGACCATTTATGACATTGGTGACATTTAGATGCTGCACAAAGGGTATGGTGGGGAAGTCGTCAGACTCAAACACATAGTATATCATCTGTCCAAATTGTCTGTATGAGAGGTTTACGCCTCGACCAAACACTGTTTTCCCAATGTACTGTTGGGGAACATAGTAATTTCAAAAAAATTCCTACGCACACGCAAGATCATGGTGATGCATAGCAACAAGAGGGGAGAGTGTTGTCCATGTACCCTCGTAGACCATAAGCGGAAGCATTATGATAACGCGGTTGATGTAGTCGTACATCTTCACGATCCGACCGATCCAAGCACCGAACGTACGGCACCTCCGAGTTCAGCACACGTTCAGCTCGATGACGATCCCCGGACTCCGATCCAGTAGGGTTTCGTGGATGAGTTCCGTCAGCACGACGGCGTGGTGACGATGATGATGTTCTACCTACGCAGGGCTTCGCCTAAGCACCGCAACGATATGACCGAGGTGGAATATGGTGGAGGGGGGCACCGCACACGGCTAAGGAATGATCACGAAGATCAACTTGTGTCTAGAGGTGCCCCCTGCCTCCGTATATAAAGGAGCCAAGGGGGAGGGGGCGGCCGGCCAAGGAGGGCGCGCCAAGGGGGAGTCCTACTCCCACCGGGAGTAGGACTCCCTTCTTTCATAGTTGGAGAAGGAGAGGGGGAAGGAGGAGGAAGAGGGGAAGGAAAGGGGGGTGCCGCCCCCCTCTTCTTGTCCTATTCGGACTAGGGAGGGGAGGGGGCACAGCCCACCTCTTGCCTACTCTCCTCTTCTCCTTTAGGGCCCATGAAGGCCCAATAACCCCCAGGAGGGTTCCGGTAACCCCCCGGTGCTCCGGTAAAATCCCGATTTCACCCGGAACCATTCCGATATCCAAATATAGGCTTCCAATATATCAATCTTTATGTCTCGACCATTTCGAGACTCCTCGTCATGTCCGTGATCACATCCGGGACTCTGAACAACCTTCGGTACATCAAAACTTATAAACTCATAATAAAACTATCATCGTAACGTTAAGCGTGCGGACCCTACGGGTTCGAGAACTATGTAGACATGACCTAGAACTATTCTCGCTCAATAACCAATAGCGGAACCTGGATGCTCATATTGGCTCCTACATATTCTACGAAGATCTTTATCGGTCAAACCGCATAACAACATACGTTGTTCCCTTTGTCATCGGTATGTTACTTGCCCGAGATTCGATCGTCGGTATCCAATACCTAGTTCAATCTCGTTACCGGCAAGTCTCTTTACTCGTTACATAATGCATCATCCCGCAACTAACTCATTAGCCACATTGCTTGCAAGGCTTATAGTGATGTGCATTACCGAGAGGGCCCAGAGATACCTCTCCGACAATCGAAGTGACAAATCCTAATCTCGAAATACACCAACTCAACATGTACCTTCGGAGACACCTGTAGAGCTCCTTTATAATCACCCAGTTACGTTGTGACGTTTGGTAGCACACAAAGTGTTCCTCCGATAAACGGGAGTTGCATAATCTCATAGTCATAGGAATATGTATAAGTCATGAAGAAAGCAATAGCAACATACTAAACGATCAAGTGCTAAGCTAACGGAATGGGTCATGTCTATCACATCATTCTACTAATGATGCAATCCCGTTAATCAAATGACAACTCATGTCTATGGTTAGGAAACTTAACCATCTTTGATTAACGAGCTAGTCAAGTAGAGGCATACTAGTGACACTATGTTTGTCTATGTATTCACACATGTATTATGTTTCCGGTTAATACAATTCTAGCACGAATAATAAACATTTATCATCAAATAAGGAAATAAATAATAACTTTATTATTGCCTCTAGGGCATATTTCCTTCAGTATCCCACTTGCCATGTGATTTAACATCAATATTCATATCGCCATGTGATTTAACATCGCCATGTGATTTAACTAGAGTCAATAATCTAGTTCACATCGCCATGTGATTTAACATCAATATTCATATTTGTATATGATTAACACCCATAGTTCACATCGTCATGTGACCAACACCCAAAGGGTTTACTAGAGTCAATAATCTAGTTCACATCGCTATGTGATTAACACCCAAAGAGTACTAAGGTGTGATCATGTTTTGCTTGTGAGAGAAGCTTAGTCAACGGGTCTGTCATATTCAGAGCCGTATGTATTTTGCAAATATTCTATGTCTACAATGCTCTGCACGGAGCTACTGTAGCTAATTGCTCCCACTTTCAATATGTAACCAGATTGAGACTTTAGAGTCATCTGGATCGGTGTAAAAGCTTGCACCGATGTAACTCTTTACGATGGGCTCTTTTATCACCTCCATAATCGAGAAATATTTCCTTAGTCCTCACTAAGGATATTCTTGACCAATGTCCAGTGATCTACTCCTATATCACTATTGTAGTCCCTTGCCAAATTCAGAGCAAGGTATATAATAGGTCTGGTACATAGCATAGCATACTTTATAGAACCTATGACTGAGGCATAGGGAATGACTTTCATTCTCTTTTCTATTTTCTGCCGTGGTCGGGATTTGAGTCTAACTCAATTTCACACCTTTGCAACACAGGCAAGAACTCTTTCTTTGACTGTTCCATTTTGAACTACTTCAAAATCTTGACAAGGTATGTATTTATTGGAAAACTTATCAAGCGTCTTGATCTATCTCAATAGATCTTGATGCTCAAGATGTAAGTAGCTTTACTGAGGTCTTTCTTTTAAAGAACTCCTTTCAAATACTCCTTTATGCTTTCCAGAAAAATTCTACATCATTTCTAATCAACAATATGTTACTCACATATATTTATCGGAAAGGAGGTAGTGCTCTCACTCACTTTATTGTAAATACAGGCTTCACCACAAGTCTGTATAAAACTATGTGCTTTGATCAACTTATCAAAGCGTATATTCCAACTCTGAAATGCTTGCACCAGTCCATAGATGGATCGCTAGAGCTTGCACATTTTGTTAGCACCTTTAGGATTGACAAAACCTTCTGGTTGCATCATATACAACTCTTCTTTAAGAAAACCATTAAGGAGTGCAGTTTTGACATCCATTTGCCAGATTTCATAAAAATTGGCAATTGCTAACATGATTCGGACAGACTTAAGCATCGCTACAGTTGAGAAAATATCATTGTAGTCAACACCTTGAACTTGTCGAAAACCTTTTTGCAACAAGTCGATCTCTGTAGATAGTAACACTACTATCAACGCCCGTCTTCCTCTTGAAGATCCATTTATGCAATATGGCTTGCCGATCATCGGGCAACTCCACCAAAGTCCACACTTTGTTCTCATACATGGATCCCATCTCAGATTTTATGGCCTCAAGCCATTTTGCGGAATCTGGGCTCATCATCACTTCCTCATAGTTCATAGGTTTATGATGGTCTAGTAACATGACTTCCAGAACAGGATTACCGTACCACTCTGGTGCGGACTGTACTTTGGAAGACCTACGAGGTTTTGTAGTAACTTGATCTGAAGTTTCAAGATCATCATCATTAGCTTCCTCACTAATTGGTGTAGGAATCACTGGAGCTGATTTCTATGATGAACTACTTTCCAATTCGGGAGAAGGTACAAATTACCTTATCAAGCTCTACTTTCCTCCCACTCACTTCTTTCGAGAGAAACTCCTTCTCTAGAAAGGATCCATTCTTAGCAAAAAATGTTTTGCCTTCGGATCTGTGATAGAAGGTGTACCCAATAGTTTCCTTTGGGTATTCTATGAAGACGCACTTCTCCGATTTGGGTTCGATCTTATCAGGTTGAAACCTTTTTCACATAAGCATCGCAACTCCAAAATTTAAGAAACGACAGCTTAGGTTTACTGCTAAACCATAGTTCATACAGTGTCGTCTCAATGGATTTAGATGGTGCCCTATTTAAAGTGAATGCAGCTGTCTTTAATGCATAACCCCAAAACGATAGTGGTAAATCGGTAAGATACATCATAGATCGCACCATATTCAATAAAGTGCGGTTACAACGTTCGGACACACCATTACGCTGTGGTGTTCTATGTGGCGTGAACTGTGAAACTATTCCACATTGTTTAAAATGAAGGCCAAACTCGTAACTCAAATATTCTTCTCTTCGATCAGATTGTAGAAACTTTATTTTCTTGTTACGATGATTCTCCACTTCACTCTGGAATTCTTTAAGCTTTTCAAATGTTTCAGACTTGTGCTTCATTAAGTAGATATCCGCATATCTTCTCAAATCATCTGTGAAGGTCGGAAAATAATGATACCTGCCACGAGCATCAACACTCATTGGACCACATACATCGGTATGTATTATTTCCAACAAGTTAGTAGCTCGTTCCATTGTTCCGGAGAACGGAGTTTTAGTCATCTTGCCAAAAAGGCACGGTTCGCAAGCATCAAATGATTCATAACCAAGTGATTCTGAAAATCCATCTTTATGGAGTTTCTTCATGCGCTTTACACCGATATGACCCAAACGGCAGTGCCACAAATAAGTTGCACTATCATTATTAACTTTGCATCTTTTGGCATCAACATTATGAATATGTGTATCACTATGATCAAGATTCAATAAACCATCACCATTGGGTGTATGACCATAGAAGGTTTTATTCATGTAAACAGAATAACAATTTATTCTCTATCTTAGATGAATAATCGTATCGCAATAAACATGATCAAATCATATTCATGCTCAATGCAAACGCCAAATAACATTTATTTAGGTTTAACACTAATCCCGAAAGTATAGGGAGTGTGCGATGATGATCATATCAATCTTGGAACTACTTCCAAAACTCATCGTCACTTCCCCTTCAACTAGTCTCTGTTTATTCTGTAACTCCTGTTTCGAGTTACTAATCTTAGCAACCGAACAAGTATCAAATACTAACGGGATACTATAAACACTAGTAAGGCACACATCAATAACATGTATATCAAATATACCCTTGTTCACTTTGCCATCCTTCTTATCCACCAAATATTCAGGGCATTTCCGCTTCCAGTGACCATTTCCTTTGCAGTGTAAGCACTCAGTTTCAGGCTTTGGTCCAGCTTTGGCCTTCTTCACGGGAGTGACAACTTGTTTGCCATTCTACTTGATGTTTCCCTTTCTTTCCCTTTGCCCTTTTCTTGAAACAAGTGGTCTTGTTAATCATCAACACTTGATGCTCTTTCTTGATTTCTACCTTCGTCGATTTCAACATCACGAAGAGCTCGGGAATCGTTTTCGTCATCCCTTGCATACTATAGTTCATCACGAAGTTCTAGTAACTTAGTGATGGTGACTAGAGAATTCTGTCAATCACTATCTTATCTGCAAGATTAACTCCCACTTGATTCAAGCGATTGAAGTACCCAGACAATCTGAGCACATGCTCAATAGTTGAGCGATTCTCCTCCATCTTTTAGCTATAGAACTTGTTGGAGACTTCATATCTTTCAACTCGGGTATTTTCTGGAAATATTAACTTCAACTCCTGGAACATCTCATATGGTCCATGACATTCAAAATGTCTTTGAAGTCATGATTCTAAGTCGTTTAAGCATGGTGCACTAAACTATCAAGTAGTCATCATTTTGAGCTAGCCAAACGTTCATAACGTCTGCATCTGCTCCTGCAATAGGTTTGTCACCTAGTGGTGCATCAAGGACATAATTCTTCTGTGTAGCAATGAGGATAAACCTCAGATCACGGATCCAATCCGCATCATTGCTACTAACATCTTTCAACATATTTTTCTCTAGGAACATATCAAAATAAACATAGAGAAGCAATAACTCGAGCTATTGATCTACAACATAATTTGCAAAATACTATCAGGACTAAGTTCATGGTAAATTTAAGTTCAATTAATCATATTACTAAAGAACTCCCACTTAGACAGACATCTCTCTAGTCATCTAAGTGATCACGTGATCCAAATCAACTAAACCATGTCCGATCATCACGTGAGATGGAGTAGTTTCAATGGTGAACATCACTATGTTGATCATATCTACTATATGATTCACGTTCGACCTTTCGGTCTCCGTGTTCCGAGGTCATATCAGTATATGCTACGCTCGTCAAGTTTAACCTGAGTATTCCGCGTGTGCAACTGTTTTGCACCCGTTGTATTTGAACGTAGAGCCTATCACACCCGATCATCACGTGGTGTCTCAGCATGAAGAACTTTCGCAATGGTGCATACTCAGGGAGAACACTTCTTGATAATTTAGTGAGAGATCATCTTAAAATGCCACTGTCAATCAAAGCAAGATAAGATGCATAAAGGATAAACATCACATGCAATCAATATAAGTGATATGATATGGCCATCATCATCTTGTGCTTGTGATCTCCATCTCCAAAGCACCGTCGTGATCACCATTGTCACTGGCGCGACACCTTGATCTCCATCGTAGCATCGTTGTCGTTACACCATCTATTGCTTCTACGACTATCGCTACCGCTTAGTGATAAAGTAAAGCAATTACAGGGCGTTTGCATTTCATACAATAAAGAGACAACCATATGGCTCCTGCTAGTTGCCGATAACTTCGGTTACAAAACATGATCATATCATACAATAAAATATAGCATCACGTCTTGACCATATCACATCACAACATGCCCTGCAAAAACAAGTTAGACGTCCTCTACTTTGTTGTTGCAAATTTTACGTGGCTGCTACGGGCTGATAAAGAACCGTTCATACCTACGCATCCAAACCACAACGATAGTTCGTCAAGTTAGTGTTGTTTTAACCTTCGCAAGGACCAGGCATAGCCACACTCGGTTCAACTAAAGTTGGAGAAACAGACACCCGCTAGTCACCTGTGTGCAAAGCACGGCGGTAAAACCAGTCTCGCGTAAGCGTACGCGTAATGTCGGTCCGGGCCGCTTCATCCAACAATACCGCCAAACCAAAGTATGACATGCTGGTAAGCAGTATGACTTGTATCGCCCACAACTCACTTGTGTTCTACTCGTGCATATAACATCTACACATAAAACCTAGGCTCGGATGCCACTGTTGGGGAACATAGTAATTTCAAAAAAAATCCTACGCACACGCAAGATCATGGTGATGCATAGCAACAAGAGGGGAGAGTGTTGTCCATGTACCCTCGTAGACCGTAAGCGGAAGCGTTATGACAACGCGGTTGATGTAGTCGTACGTCTTCACGATCCGACCGATCCAAGCACCGAGCGTACGGCACCTCCGATTTCAGCACACGTTCAGCTCGATGACGATCCCCAGACTCCGATCCAACAGGGTTTCGGGGATGAGTTCCGTCAGCACGACGGCATGGTGACGATGATGATGTTCTACCGATGCAGGGCTTCGCCTAAGCACCGCAACGATATGACCGAGGTGGAATATGGTGGAGGGGGCACCGCACACGGCTAAGGAACGATCACGAAGATCAACTTGTGTCTAGAGGTGCCCCCTGCCCCCGTATATAAAGGATCCAAGGGGGAGGGGGCGGCCGGCCAAGGAGGGCGCGCCAAGGGGGAGTCCTACTCCCACCGGGAGTAGGACTCCCTTCTTTCCTAGTTGGAGAAGGAGAAGGGGGAAGGAGGAGGAAGAGGGGAAGGAAAGGGGGGCGCCGCCCCCCTCTCCTTGTCCTATTCGGATTAGGGAGGGGAGGGGGTGCAGCCCACCTCTTTCCTCCTCTCCTCTTCTCCTTTAGGGCCCATGAAGGCCCAATAACCCCCGAGAGGGTTCCGGTAACCCCCCGGTGCTCCGGTAAAATCCCGATTTCACCCAGAACCATTCTGATATCCAAATATAGGCTTCCAATATATCAATCTTTATGTCTCCACCATTTTGAGACTCCTCGTCATGTCCGTGTTCACATCCGGGACTCCAAACAACCTTCAGTACATCAAAACTTATAAACTCATAATAAAACTGTCATCGTAACGTTAAGCGTGCGGACCCTACGGGTTCGAGAACTATGTAGACATGACCTAGAACTATTCTTGGTCAATAACCAATAGCGGAACCTGGATGCTCATGTTGGCTCCTACATATTCTACGAAGATCTTTATCGGTCAAACCACATAACAACATACGTTGTTCCCTTTGTCATCGGTATGTTACTTGCCCGAGATTCGATCGTCGGTATCCAATACCTAGTTCAATCTCATTACCGACAAGTCTCTTTACTCTTTATGTAATGCATCATCCCGCAACTAACTCATTAGCCACATTGCTTGCAAGGCTTATAGTGATGTGCATTACCGAGAGGGCCCAGAGATACCTCTCCGACAATCGGAGTGACAAAACCTAATCTCGAAATACGCCAACTCAACATGTACCTTTGGAGACACCTGTAGAGCTCCTTTATAATCACCCAGTTACGTTGTGACGTTTGGTAGCATACAAAGTGTTCCTCCGGTAAACGGGAGTTGCATAATCTCATAGTCATAGGAACATGTATAAGTCATGAAGAAAGCAATAGCAACATACTAAACGATCAAGTGCTAAGCTAACGGAATGGGTCATGTCAATCACATCATTGTACTAATGATGTGATCCCGTTAATCAAATGACAACTCATGTCTATGGTTAGGAAACTTAACCTTCTTTGATTAACGAGCTAGTCAAGTAGAGGCATACTAGTGACACTATGTTTGTCTATGTATTCACACATGTATTATGTTTTCGGTTAATACAATTCTAGCATGAATAATAAAATCATGAAATAAGGAAATAAATAATAACTTTATTATTGCCTCTAGGGCATATTTACTTCATGTACTCCCTTTCCGAGTCATTTAGAAAATCAAGAGCTGCATGGAAAAAATAACTCATTTTCAAACAAATTTGTTTAAACAGATGGACTCAGTATTTAAGTTTAAAAGGAATGGTAAAATTCAATGCATGTGATCAAGTTGGGATGATAATCAACAGAATTGCATAAAATATTTTTTAAATAACTTTGACTGTAAGTATGACATTCATTTAGTGGACAGGGGTAGGAGCACCAAAGTATGTTGATAAACGTAGTTGATAAAACGGGATGGAAGTTGGTGCACTTACCTAGTGATGGTTTGGGAAGGGGCCTGTGACCTCCTCGAGAATCACTGAGTCTCAGATCTATCTCAATGGACAGACTCCCAGTATCCAGGTTTATGATGACTAGATCTCGATAATGAAGATCGTAGTCACTAATTAACTTTTCCCAGCCAGGTCCATGAATTTTTGACCGGTTAGGTTCATCGGTGATGCAGACCTCATATGACAGATCCTCGTTGGTGATCAGTACTGGATTCCTTTGTTTTCCTTCTTCTTGAAATGCTTGGTCTTTCCACTGAGAGATTGAAGAAGTGACTTGCTGCCTGCAATAGCATGGCACATACTGTGCAAGGAAAAAAAATCTTCAAACCGGCAAGAAGGAATCCTTCAATACCGACAGGTATAACCAAGACAGATAGCGCTTATCATATATGTACCAATTGTTTTCAACAGGTTGCTATTTGATAAAATAAGGTACATCAAAAATTCAAAACATATCATTAAATGCTTAAATGTAGGCATTCCATTCCAACAATATGGTAGAAACTTCTATTTCCTCGATCAGAAAGATACACTAGTAAGATGCACTGTTATCGCGCTGTGAACAATATGGTAGTAAGTGATGGGCAGCATGGGGTGGCAAACATTTCTCCTTACCAGGCATGTCTTGAAGCATCGAGGAAGTTGCACTGTTATCGCGCTGTGAAGAACGCATGACTCCAATCCAGGGCAGCCGAAGCTGGTACATATATCACAGCACATGGTTTCCCCTGGAATATGTTGCAAAACAACGGTTATATGAAATTCTCAACACAAGGAAAATTTTATTATATAGAAAAACTATTCGTCTAAACCGGCATTTTTACATAAATAGTCTTTCACAAGCAATTTCCTAAAAATACATGTGCACAGCTTTTGATTAGAAGGTGAACAGTAGATATGGGATATGTAATAACAGAGGAAATATGAATTTAATTAAATTAGTATTTTATTTTCCAAAAATGGTTGCTTAATTCATCACAATTCAGTATTGACTATTTTTAGAGCAGTTCACAATCTTGGTTGTCAATGTCAATCAGTGAAAGGATTTCTGCTGCTTGGTTTTTAAAAGCAGCTTTAGCAAATGTATATTTCAAGACAAGACAGACAAAGAGGAGAAACAATAGTCTATCAACAGGAGGCTCAAAGGAGTGTTTGTAACATTAAATTATATGTAAATTCATTAGAGCCGCACCCAACAACAACGTCATCCGCAACCATACGCCACCGCCGCCGACGCCCAACCACCGGAACATGTGTGGCTAGGTGGTATTTCAAACGGATGATCCATCAACGTTAACCTTGCCTCCAGCGTACAGGACCCCAAACGCTATCATCAAGCACAGACGCCGACTCCTAGTCAACAGCACCCCAAACACCGATCTCCAGCACACTGTGGCCGGTTAAGCAATAAAGCTCAACGTCTGGCCACTCCCTTGGACTTCCGGCCACCGTTGTTGTTTGCAAGACCTAACGGGCTTCAATTTAAACTACCAACCTCCCTCGGCGAAGTTCATCGCTCACCTAGGACTTGGACGCCGCAGGTCGCTACAGCTTGTAGCGTTCTCAAGCACAAACACCGACTCCCAATCAACCCCACCCCTAAGAGGCACGGGTCGTGTACAGGGTTCAACCTCATACTACGTGGCTTTGGTTTAGATCACAACGATTTTCCATGCAATTCCTAGCATAACAGCGTAGATGCGTCGCTTTCAAACACGGAGAGATGAAACCAACATAGAGGAAAACGGATTGTAGCGAAAAATTCACATAGAAATTAAGAGAAAATGGACTAACCCTAGATCTAGAGGGAGAATCGAGAGAGAAGAGACGATGAACTCTACAGCGGGTGAGTGGGAGGGGGCAGTCTGGGTTGGCACAAAACAGAACAGACACTTATAATACGCGCCTGCTCACTAACATGGGGATACTGTACAGCGGCAAAGACAAGACTGTTGGCTTATTATGAGCATAGAGGCACGCACGGGCGGCACCAACATGCACGGACTTACATGCAAATAAGGCACGTCCATGACGCACGACCATGCTTCTGTTTTCCGAAGTATTTTTCTCTAGCACGGTCTCTTGGAGGGACATGGACGTGAAGCCATGGTGCGCATCGTCATGTAAGGATAAGAATGAGACGCACGGAAAGGCCTCTGTATTCTAAATGTTCTCAATGACGTGTTCATTGACAGACGCGCGGTCTTTAAACAGTTGGCGCACGGTTGTACATGCGCACGACGCACAGATGTCTTTTGTGTTCTCCTAGTTGTTTTTGCATGATACGACCACTCCGAGGGACAGGGGAGTGAAGCCACAGTGCGCACAGTTCTCCGAGGAGAAAATTCACTGAAGTGCCTTTGTTCTCGCAACATTTTAAGCTGCTTGTTCACTGAGAGAGGCACGGGTGTATGTTCAAATGATGCAAGACCATGCTAGTGTTTTCCGAATTGTTAATTTCTGGCACGGCCTCTCGGAGGGACATGGTGCCTGCAATTAAAAGGGGCACGTAATCTTTTGCTTTGATGAATTCTTCAGATGCATGAGTTTTGTTCAATATGATAATGAGAATGGGAACCCAGCATCTAAAAAGTGATTGGAGGTTCGTTGCTGACCTTAAGTCATTATCACATCATTCCAAATGTTTTCAGTGACGCGTTCGCACGGACGTATGATTTTCACAACCTCTCGATGCCGGTTCGTTTCCTGTGGGGTGCATGGGCGTCCTTCGGAGAGGCGCAGTTGCAGCAGTTGCAGGTTTGCAGTCGACGCATGTTGATTTTAAAAGACAGAATTTCATGGCAAATAACTGAGATAAACAAGAGGATACTAGTTTGATTTTTGAGCATCTGTGTGAGCTGATTTGTTTTATCATTGAGTCCAGAAACATATGATCGATATTGAAAACAGAAAGCATAAACGTTTATATCCCTAATTTTAAAAATATGAGTTTATTGCCTCAAAAAAAAGCTTACAGACAGTATGGTGCAAAATGAGTGAGAATCATTTGACCATGTTTACACAATGCACTCATTCAATATAGCAAGTACATCTCTCCAGACCTGTTTTCAGCATCCACAGTTGAATGGGTCTGGCAAATCCAGATATTCAACACCTGTGTTTTTAAAATCCATGTGCATATGCTTGCAAGTTATTGTTATTTTAAGCTTGGCACAATTAGAAGCCCTTTTGTCCATCTGAAGTGCCTCTTCTTGCCGTTTGTAAAATTCACGAGTGAAATCTCTGCGCAGGCCAAACTTAAGCCTGATTGTCAGTAGCATCCTAGCATTGAGAATAAAGAATGTCACAAATGCAGTGTTTGCATCTGTGACTTCATAGTCTTCCAGCGTTAATGTCCTCAAACAAATGTCGTGATTATTGAGAAACACCAACTGCTTTTGGCGACATTCATTTGTTATACCTCTTTGATCCCATCCTCCCCCCTAAACACACATGAAGAGCAAACTGAGCAGTTAGTGCCAGTATATTATGTATATTGTGCGTGGGCTTTCAACGTGTGTGAAATCATCACCTCGATAAACATGTTTTGCAAGCATTGAAAGCACCGCAGCAAGTCAACAATCTCATCCAGATTAAAGCATGTCTATGAGATAAACAAGGTCATGAAAGAATCTAGCACCGCGTGTAGGCTACTTGTGCAGAGACCCTTCATTGAGCACATAACGAGATATTATTACCTCGTGGATGTGAATCTCAAGTGCTTTTGAATAACGCAGATTAAAGTAACATGCAGAGGCAGTACCTGAATAACTGTTTCATTGGGAAATTCAGAAATTTTTCCCAATGTGTCCAACACAGGCACGGACACAACTGTTATTTGTAGTTGTGAATCTACAGAATCATGTAGCGGTCTCCGGAGGCAAGGCACATCCTCAATGATCAGTTTTCCTCCATCGGAACGAATGCCAATGTTTACAAGCCTAGTTGAGTTTATTCGTAGACAGCTGAATTTCTTGTTGCAAACAAGCAGCTGGCACTGCAGGGCAGGGCAACCGTGGTGGATGAACTTCCACAAGGAGACATCCGATATATAAACCTCCACCAGCGAAAGTCTCCTGAGCAGTGGGAGGCAAATCATTTCTACTAGATTGTCTTCTAGTTTACACATGGCGAAGGTGACGGTGTGGAGAGATGAGCGAAATCTAGAGATGGATGCTGGTGGCGACGGCATAGAAGAAGGGATTCTGCCTGCTGATGGCCCTGTATAGAAGAAATTTGGGAATATATGATAGAACTCTAAAACATGGAGTTGGTCCAGATTCTGAGACAGGAACAACTCATCGACGCCACAAGGTTGGCACTGGAGGTAGCTTGTCGGGATGCAAAGGCGGCGAATCGGGCCCTGGTGATCGGAGAGGACAGATACAGGAAGACTGAAGCCATCGGCGACAGATTCTCCGCGACAGTTGCAACTAAGATGTCGGCATTGAGTTCCGAGGTATGTTTCCTGGACGATTTGCTTGCTCGAGAGAACGCGGATGATTTGGCAATAGATTTTTTCCAGAGATCTCGTAGAACGAGTATCAAGGATCACACGGAAATCGATGTCGAGTGGTGTGGTGCGCCATATGCGGCGCCACCGAGATGCGAGCACTTGTGTGTGCATGCCTTCCTTTATGGGCAGACGAGAGATGATCTCGCTGAGTATGGCATCCGGGAGATCGCTGATGCGGTCCAGACCAGACTCAACATGGTTCTCAGATCCAGTGGGCGGGCCACGGTCACTCCTCTTAACGAGCTTAGAGGGCACAGGTACAGCCGCGAACCTTGTCTTCTTGTTGCTAGAGGCACGCTTTCTCATCTCCATTTCCGAGCTCGTGCCGCCTCCATTGCAGCTCCATATGCGGTGGATCTGGGAAGAGGGCTAGGGTTTTACGATTCACAAAGACGACAATATATATACGTACCTAATCTATAAGATTTCTACAGATGTGGTGGAATAGTCATGGCTTCGATAGACATGCGTCTGGACGAGGCATGGCTATTAACCGTCTGGATACAAGAGAAGTTTGGTGGCAGAGCCAAGGTTCGGCATACTCATTTAAGGACGCACGGTTGTGCGGTCTGTAGAGACACGATGGTGTGGAGCCATGACATGGTGGCAAGTGTCATGTGAGGCACGTGCGTGCAGGCGCTAGAGGCACCTAATTGCAGTCTGTGCAGGCACCGACCCCATTGAAGCCTCTACAGACATAGGTATCAACTCCCTGGATGCATAAAAGTGTGGTGGCAGAGGCATGGCTGTGAACTCTCAGTTGAAAAGGCACGGTTGTGGATTCTCTGGATCCACGTCCCGTGTGTCTTCTGGGGCAGAGGCAGAGGCATGGATCCGAATACTCGCCTATGGAGGCACGGGTGTGTATTCTCTACAACCACAATGGTCACGGCAAGTGTCATGTGAGGCACGTGTATTGAAACACCGGAGGCACGGAAATGAAGCCTCTTAGGCACGAGTGTCAACCAAAATGGATATACAAAACTGTGGTGAGAATGCTCTACTCGAGAGACACCGTTGTGAGCTCTCTGGACCCGCGGGCGTCTGGTTCCAGGGGCACCTAACAGTCACGGCTTGTGTGACGTGAGGCACGTAGATGCAGGCGCCGAAGGCACTGTTGGGGAGCCACTACACGCAGGGGCGTGGCATTTCTCGAGGCCTGGCTCAGCATAAACCCTCTCTGGGTGCAGAAAAGTGTGCGCAGAAGGCACCGAAGTCAGTAGCCTTCTATGGGTCAGCATACTCAGTTAAAGAGCCACGACACGGTGGCAAGTGTCATGTGAGGCACGTGCGTGCAGGCGCTGGAGGCACCTAATTGCAGTCTGTGCAGGCACCGACCCCATTGAAGCTTCTACAGACATAGGTATCAACTCCCTGGATGCACAAAAGTGTGGTGGTAGAGGTATGGCTGCGAACTCTCAGTTGAAAAGACACGGTTGTGGAGTCTCTAGATCCACGTCCCGTGTGTCTTCAGGGGAACGTAAAAGCCACATCTCGTGGCACGTGAGGCACAAGGGTGCAGGTTCCGGAGGCACCAAAGTCTAGCCTCTACAGGCACGTACGATTGTCAACCATGTGGATGCACAAAATTATGGTGGCAGAGGCATGGATCCGAATACTCGGCTATGGAGGCACGGGTGTGTATTCTCTGCAACCACAACGGTCACGGCAAGTATCATGTGGGGCACATGTATTGAAACACCGGAGGCATGGAAATGAAGCCTCTTAGGTACGAGTGTCAACCGAAATGGGTATACAAAACTATGGTGATAATGCTCTGCTCGAGAGACACCGTTGTGAGCTCTCTGGACCCGCGGGCATCTGGTTCCATGGGCACCTAACAGTCACGGCTTATGTGACGTGAGGGACGTAGATGCAGGCGCCGGAGGCACTGTTGGGGAGCCACTACACGCAAGGGTGTGGCGTTTCTCCAGGCCTGGCTCAGCATAAACCCTCTATGGGTGCAGAAAAGTGTGCGCAGAAGGCGCCGAAGTTAGTAACCTTCTCTGGGTCGGCATACTATGTTAAAGAGCCACGACACGGTGGCAAGTGTCATGCGAGGCACGTGCATGCAGGCGCTGGAGGCACCTAATTGCAGTCTCTGCAGGCACCGACCCCATTAAAGCCTCTACAGTCATAGGTATCAACTCCCTGGATGCACAAAAGTGTGGTGGCAGAGGCATGGCTACAAACTCTCAGTTGAAGAGACACGGTTGTGGAGTCTGTGGACCCATGTCCCGTGTGTCTCCAGGGGAACGTAAAAGCCACAGCTCGTGGCACGTGAGGAACAAGGGTGCAGGCTCCGGAGGCACCGAAGTCTAGCCTCTACAGGCACGTACGATTGCCAACCCTCTGAATGCAGAAAATGACGGTGGCAGAGGCATGGATCCGAATACTCAGCTCCGGAGGCACGGGCGTGTATTCTCTGCAACCACAATGGTTAGGGAAAGTGTCATGTGAGGCACGTGTATTGAAACACCGGAGGCACGGTAATGAAGCCTCTTAGGCACGAGTGTGAACCCAACAGTCACGACTTATGTGACATGAGGCACGTAGATGCAGGCGGGTGCCGGAGGCACTGTTGGGGAGCCACTACACGCACGGGCGTGGCATTTCTCCAGGCCTGGCTCAGCATAAACCCTCTCTGGGTGCAGAAAAGTGTGCGTAGAAGGCGCCGAAGTAAGGCCTCTACATGTACGTGTACCAACCTTCTTGGTACTCAGTTAGAAAATCATGATTGTGAAGTTTCTAGAGAAAGTCTGAACTCAAGACGAAGAACAGCCATCATGTCACGAGACACATAGTTTTATTGGCCTACGAATCATGAACTTGCTTCGGTATTGGAAAGGTTCCTACTGACGAGTTCATTATCAGTAGGAACATGGTACTGTACTAACAAAGAGTCAGTGTCGTGCCGGTAAAATACTCAGAATCTTTCCGTTGAAACATTCAATGTGCTTGAAGGCACGGACGTTTGCACAGTCACAACACTTTCATTTGCACAGTCACAACAATTTCTGGGGATTGTTATGGCAAGCTTACAGACGGTACAAAATATACAAGGGTTGTCTGTTCGTGTTTAGACAAAACGCACGTTCAGAAGGGCGCAACAACATGTAAACCTGCAACGTTGAACAACTTACTCCAGCTTTGCGTTCAGCAGTCACAGCTGAATGGGTCCGTCAAATCCAGGTATTCAACACGCCTGAGTTTTAAATAAAAGAACCGGTGCTTGCATGCTCCTGACAATATAAGGCGAGCACGTTCAGAAGCCTTTTTGTGCCATAGAAGATCCTTTTGATGCTTTTCATAAAATTCTTCCGTGAAGTCTTGGTCGAAACGGTAGTTAAGCCTCATGGTCTCAAGCTTGCTTGCACTCAGAACAAACAATCTCACAAATTCAATGTTTACCAAGCAGGGTTCATAGTCATCCAGCGTTACTGTCTTCAAACGAAAGTCATCTCGTTTGACCAATGGTTGGTGCTTACGACGCCATGTATTTGTTTCTCCGCAACAAAGTCCTCCCTAGATGTACATGAAGAATGAAAATAGTTAAGCTCTAAAAACAGAGATTCTATCGAAAGAGCATCCAGTGTAAAGTATTTATTGGATTTTTTGTACATACAGGTGTATGTAATACTAAAACATGTCTAGCCACGGGTGTATCAATTTACAGACGAATGTAAGACAAGCTTTTTGAGACATACAGTAGAAGTAGTACAGTATGCATGTTATGGGTTTTCAATGTGTGTGAGAATCATCACCTCGATAAACAAGTTCTCAAGGATTCAAAAGCATTGCATCAGGGAAACGGCCACGTCCACTTCAAAACACACCTTGATGAGCAAAGTCTTGACCGTTTGAAGCACTGTTGACAGGCTGACTGCCGGCAAACCCTGTATGGTGCACGCACAACAATTTTAAAAATTGAAAAAAAGGTTCTATTACATGAAATTTGTTTACTCGGACAAATGCAGCTAAAAACTAGGTACCTGGATAACTGTAGGGTTACGTGTGACCTTGGATTCAGAGAAAAAATCATGGAATTTGCCCACAGTCTCCAGTTTAGGTGCAGACATGACAATTATCTGCAAGTTGCTGCTGATAATATCGTTAAGCAAACGCTGAAGTGACTGGGCATCCTCTATAACAAGTTCGCCATGTCCATAGCGAATTCCAATGCTTACAAGGTTGCGTGAGTTTATTCGTATGCAATGGCTTTCCATATTCCAAGTAAGGAGAAGGCACCAGAGTGCGGGGCAACTAGAGTGGATGATGCTTTCAAGTGAGATGTTCGATATACCAACGTCCACAAGTGAAAGTCTCTTGAGCAGTGGTAGTTTAAGAGCCTGAACGTAACTGTCTGGTATTTGGCAAAGAGCAAAGGTGGCGGTGTGTAGGGAGGATGCAAAGCAAGAGAAGGACGTCGGTGGAAAAGGCGCGGATGATGGTTGTGTGAGTGGTCGTACGACACACTCTCTCATGAAATCTGGGAACGTGTAATAGAACTCGAGCACCTAGAGATTGTTCAGTTTGGATGATTTCAGCCAGGCGTCGACGGCGGAGGGTCTGGACTGGAGGTAGCACGCCGGTATGCAGAGACGATGAACTGCGCCCCCATGGGTGGAGAGGATGGCTTCCATAGGGGTTGTATCGTCAGTGCCAGATTTGCGAGGGCACCGAGTTCCGAAGTGCCTTTAGCGGGCGAGCTCCCAGGTAGGAAGCGCCACGGAGATTTTCTCGATATGAACTATTCTTAGAGGCTTAAAAATACGAGCGGCAGGGATCTCATGGCAGTCAAGATTCAGAGGAGTGGTGGGCCATAAAGGACGCCATCGACGAGCGAGGATGCGAGTACGAATGCTATCCCTAATGGGGAGACGAGAGATGATCTCACCTAGGATGACGTCCGGGAGATCGCTGATACAGTCGAGACGAGTTTTTTTCCCGTGCTCCTCAGATCCAGTGGGCGGACCCTCACCGGTCCCCGCTGGTACCGCCAAACACCCAGCGGAATGCGTCGTCAGTGGCACGAGCCTTGCCCTCTTGGTAAGAGAAGCATCGGACTCCATCTAGGAGCGACGGGTGTGGTGGATCTGGAAAGACGGTTTGGAGCACAGAGGTGTTGCAAAACACCATTTATCAGAAAAAAGTAGTATTTCTTAAGTGATGTCGCTGCGAGAACAGTGACATCAGATAGTGGCAACAAGTCGGACTCCATGCCTCCACTTGATTGACGCACATGCCTCTCTGAGAAGCGTGTCACTACAAACATACTGAACACGGACGCACGATCGCAGCTCTTCTTTTTGACATGGGATGCATGACCGCAAGTCTTCTTCCTAATATGGCACCATGCCTCCGCTTGCTCGACCAACGTGCCTATCTGAGGACACGACTCAGCTAAAATAATGACAACTGGGAGGGACGACCATACCCTCTTATACTACATGACCGTGCCTTCACTGACTTCATGGTTGTGCCTCTCTTACTGCACAAAGTCAGCTAAGTTAATCAAAGCACAGAGGCATGACCATGAGTCTTCTTAACACAGGACTGAACTTGCACTAGGTTCAAGTGCCTCTCTGAGCAAACATGTCGAACCAAGAGACACACCCACA
>NC_041391.1:230130735-230155893 GCF_002162155.2 Triticum dicoccoides
AACAACAACAACAACAACAACAACAACAACAACAACAACAACAACAACAACAACAACAACAACAACAACAACAACAACAACAACAATAGCGACAACAACCACGTTTAGGATCGCATCTGCTTTTAGTACCATAGTCTGAATAAGAATTTCAACTGATAAGTTCTATTAGGTATGTACTACGAGGATTTCAACTGCACTCATAGTTTGAAATAACACACGTACGATACTTAACTTAATACCATAGTACTTCAAATTTATGTGGTCTATAGACCGGTGATCACAAGTGAGAGCGAGTCCTCCCCGCGCACAGTGTGCCACTCGATACTGATGAGTACAATGCAATCAACTGTTAGCCTGGCTGCATTTGCAAAAGCAGAAATCCCGGTGATCGCCATCCTTCCATCTTTGTGTATGCAGTAGGTGCCAGGCAAATCAATGCTGCTGAAAATTTGAACAAGCCTGATGCTGCCCTTGAGAGGCAAATATCGAAGCTTCATCCTAAGATCATTGGTAACAATAGCTGGGATTTTCTGTACAATAACAAATTGTTCTGGCATTAGATTACGAAGACACACATGTTGAATGTGGTTTAGAGAAAGAAACAACGACCTACCAAACGGTCTGTGTGAACATTGGTGAAACATAGATGGTGCACAAAGGTAATGGCAGGGATGTGTTTAACATTTAGGACTAGTTTAATCATGCAAGCCATGTTGATATAGGAAAGTTTTATGCCCCGGGTGTAGACTGTCTCGTCTATGTAACTCCTTTCCGATAAACTGAGGCCTTCGAGGGCTAAATAAATACGACCATGTATTAGCCACCATGTGTGAAGCAATGAATAGAGCAGTTAAAACTAAAATAAACAAATATTGGATTTTAAAAGGGAAATTACAGTTTTAAACTACATTGTGAGTACAAAGAAAGATTCAATACATTATATCACAAAGATTAAGCACATAGATATCAACGGCATGCCATAGTAAAATTATAATAGATAAATGTTAAACCATAACAAATATTGATAAGTGATCAGAACGTACCAACGAAAGGTTTGGGAAATGCTTTGTGACCTCCTTGAGATTCACTCAACATCAAGTCAATTGGAAAGAAGAAATCTTTTGCTTGCAAATCCAATTTTATAATATCACCATAAAACAGATCATAGTCACGTATCAACTTTTCCCATCCAGGTCAATAAAACTTAGACCGGTGGTTGCAATCTGTAAACTTAATCTTGTAAGACAATTCCTCAGTAGTGCCGAACACAAGGTCAAAATCTTCGTCTTCAAAACCATCCTCGAAAGCTTCATCTTTCCATAAAGAGATCAAAGAAAGGACTTGGTTCCGGTAGTAGCATGGGACATACTGCATAAAAGTAAAATTAAGACAAAGGTAAATAAATGTTTTATTGATTTTCAGAAGAAAAAAAATGCATGAAAGTGTTTTTTTCCTTGAAATTTCCTGGCTTTTAGGCACGGGCACAAGCACCATCTATGAAATTTAATTAAACCTATACAAAACAATTGAACTTCTAATTACATTACTTCAAGGCCTATAAAATAAAAACAAGCATGCACAGTATAGTTCGCTCCGAAGGAGTACGTGTGGTTGCTGACTGCGGAATAAAGATAACTTACCAGGCATGACTCATAAGAACGAGGCAAAGACACAATCAAGGAAGATTGGGCAACATCAGATTCAACACCGGGACAGTTGTGGTTCCTGCAAACATCACATGCCATCTTTGTCTGCGAGATGTAACAATATATAAGACTCAGGTTCATTAATTATTAAAAAAATTGTTTCAACACTCCGCTAATGGCACAAAGAATTAAAGTACTGTATATCACTGATACACGCTTGTTTCAACGAGTAAGATAGAGCGGAATGAATGCTGCTATGGTGATATCCCTTGATGTTAGTGTCCCTGTAAAAAAATGAAAAAACACGCACACACCTCCTCAAATCTACAAGCTTGCAGCGAACTAACTGGAAAAAAATCAACTGTTGCCCTCCAAGATTATTCACCTATAGAACCTCTTAAAAGAGGTTAGATATTAACACAAAAACTAAGATTAAAAGGGTAACATAAAACAAAATCCATCTAAAAAACACAGTGCACAACGCGTAAGTACTAAGAAGAGGGGAAAAAAGTTACTGTATTTCAGAGCAAGTGGGCGAATCGTAGATCCATCTATGTGGATTGTAGAGTGAGGAAGACGAAGCAAGAAAGACGGAAGGAACCAGAGAAGAAGGGGAGCAGAAGAGCAAGTGACTCGAGAGAGAAGATGAACAAAACAATTTATTTATGGAGTAATTATGGAGAGGGAAGTAATTTTTTGTACTCGCTCGCCAAAGCTGAAACTAGTACTAACAATAGTAAATGGCTCCTTGCCATCCCAGCGCAAAAAAAAGGGATGGGGGAGGTGGGTGGTGGTTGGTGGGTCTGGCGAGTAGGTGGAGTATTTGGCCGAGCCGGACCATGTCGAAGTCCTCTCGCTCTCTCACTGTATCTCTTCCCACCTCTCTCTCTCTACCTCTCTCTCTCCTCTCGAATTCAACACTGCCTACGGCATGGCATCTGCTCACATCCTCCGGGCTATGTCGACACAAAAGTTCGGACAAGAGGGGAGGAAGGAAGGCTTGAACTTCCTTGAGCTGGATTTTGATTTCTATGTAGCTGATTTCCTGCTACATGTGAAGCGTTGAACTGGGGTTTGTTTTCCAAACAGAAGATCTGAGCTATAAACATTCATGTGTCCTTGCAGGAGAACCCTGATACCATCCAGGACCATGATTTCTGTGGCAAAGAGCTCGACCGTCCTCTCTACTGCGTTCTCCACGATACCAAGCCTCGCCGGTGTGTGGCTTTTGAAGGAAGTGACACGGGGAGGAGGAGGTTCTATGGATGTGCTGTGAAAGTTAGTCACTTTCAAAAATTCGAGCTACTTTCTTATTGAATCAAACTATTTGGATATAGGACTTGTAGTCTTCCAAAGGAGACTTATTTATTCTTGTGTTTTCCGGTTGATTGTAGAAAACATTGTGTAGTCCTTTTACTTTACATAAAAGGGTAAAGGTCACTACTTATTTTACATCACTGAAAACAAAAGAAGTGATCTAGACACTCTCATGTTTGTTTACAAATGGGACTTCAGTTTAGTGGTCAGTATATTCTTCAAAAAAAATCTCTAAATAACTTTACTGCAGAGGTAGCTCCAGATTAATTCAAGCTGGCTTAAAATAAACTAAGTACAATTATGAAATAACTCCGTGGACAGGGTGGGCGAAGTACCATAATTAGTGTTGTGGGTACCTAACCATTGACGCGCCACATTGCACAAACACGGTTCATAGTTAGTTGAATGAGGTTATAAAGCAAGTATATGTGAACTTTATTATATTCCAGAGCTCGTGCAGCACTGTATTAATAGTCTCTGTTTATTTTGTTCCTTTTTGTTCGCAGAGAGGCGTGAACTGTGGAGTCGTCGAATGGGTTGACCGCCCATGGCCTGTCATTATGCAGAGGTGCCTACTCAAGCTCTGGGGGATGTTGCAAGCAAAGGATGAAGAGATAAGCAGGCTTAAAATGGATATTGAACAAGTGAACCTTAAGCTCGAGAATCTTGTTGCAGCTGTGGAAAGAAGTAATGTAACTACCATGAAGATTGACAGGCAGAAGAAGCAGATGGGTATCATTGATAAAGACGTCAAGTGCATTCAGAGGTCTCTCACAAGTGCCATTCATAATCTTAAGCACGACAAGGGTGATATTAAGCTGGACAGGGATTTTCTGAAGGAGGAGGTGCATAAGCTGAAGGAGAATAGAAGCAAGATGCAAAGCGTCATATGTGATCTTTTGGGGCAAGGGTTTGCGAACACTTATGACCTCCTGATGATCAAGGCAATCCTTGAAGAATGATCATTAACAGTTGCCTTCTTTCGAAACGTTGCAAGGGATACTTGTCTAGTATAAGTTTATGCTTGGACATGGTTACTTGACTAAAGGCATGTATCTCATTTTTTGCAATCTCTCAGAGGGTGTGTGACGGTCTACGCACATCAAATATTGATCTCCTGAATATTTTATATTTCAAAGAAACGTGCTGCTAGCGAGGCGCATCCAGCAATATTTCGTCTTGCATCATTCAATGAGGCATGGGTTACTGTAATTTAGCAAGGCACATATGTCGCTTTGGCAGGCATGGGGAACCATGCCTCTGATAACCTGGCATTGACTTGTCAAAGGCACAGTCCTATGTGAGACAAAAGCACCGCACTAGCGCTGACACACATAAAATCTACAATCTACAGAGTCGTGCTTACTCCTGATGCAGACGCACATCTGTGCCTCCGTGACTCAATAGTTTGTACTCAGACATAAACTCGTTCACGGACATGCATTTACACGAAAGGCACGTACAGTCGGTCGCTGGGAGCATGGTTTGAGATTAAGCAGAGCCACGGCCATGTGCATGTACAGTCTGCCACCAAAGGAGGCAGTGCCATCCGGTCACTACAGACGCACTGGCTCTCATGCACTAGACGCACGTTCTTCTCTTCCAAATGTTTTTGTTCCCTGGTCGACTACCGCACACGAATGTTTTTGTAGCATAGCGATAGTCACATAAACTATCAAATTTTCAGAACAGCGGGTGCATAGCACAAAAGCATTGTTATAAAAAGCTTACAGAATGGTGCAAAAGGCGAATGGATTGTTTGGTCATGTTTAGACATAACACGGTCTCAGATTGGTGCAACAGCATCTAACTGTACTAGCTTGATGAACTAACTTCAGCCCTGTGTCCAGCAGGCACAAGTAAATGGATCTGACAAATACAGGCATTCAACACGCCTGTGTTTCAAATCCAAGCATAGATGATTGCAGCATGCTGATAACTTGAGATGGGCGTGTTTGGAAGCTTTATTCTCCCACAGGAATAACTTTTGTTGTTGTTCCTAAAATTCTTGCGTGAAGTCTGAGGGAAAGCAAAACTTAATCCTCATGGTCTCTAGCTCCGTTGCATTCAGAATAAAAAACCTCACAAACTCAGTGTTCTTCCCGCTCTTTTCATAATCTTCCAGCGTTACTGTCTTTAAATGAATGATGTGTTCTTTGATAAACTCACGGTGCTTGCGACACCAAATATTTCTTGCACCATCAGGAACGTTTCCTCCCTGAAAACGCATAAAGGTTGAAAGATACTCAAGGTCTGTTAAAGGACAAAATGAACGATAAATTCCATGACCCCTGTCCCAATCAGTTCGTCGAATACTTCCCTAGATATGGATGTATGTATAATAATAAAAAAACATGCCTACGCATAGGGTGTATCCATTGCAAACAAAATGTAAGACAAGCTTTTTGATATGCAAGGAGTGCTGCACTATGCACGATATGAGCTTTTCATTGGGCGTGAGAATCATTACCTGAACAAACAAGTTCTCCAGATTTGGAAGGCACTCAAGCAAGTGAACGACCATGTCCACTACATAAGACATGGCCAAAAACAAGGTTTTGACAGATTGCCGCATTGTAGATAGGCTGACCGTCGCTAAACCCTTCACATAACATAGAAAATAAAACATAAAATTATTACAACAAAAGGTTGGATGACATGAAACTACTTTCTCAAGGAAATGCAGCTGGAATTGTTGTGAAATGTTAGTACCATAAGACCTCTGGAGCCAAGCGAGATCCTGAATTTTCCCAATGTCTTCAGTTTAGGTGCAGAGACGATGAATACCTGCATGTTATTACTTTGGAGATCGTGGATCAACCTTTGAAGTGAGGGGGCATCCTCGATGGTGAATTCTCCTTTCTCACCACGAATGCCAATGCTTACAAGATTAGGCGAATTTATAGCGATCTGATGCCTTTCTCTATTGCAAACAAGCAGCAGGCACTCGAGTGCAGGGCAACTAGAGTTGATCATGTTTTGCAACGAGAAGTCTGATATATCAACCTCAACAAGCGAAAGTCTCTTGACCAGTGGTAGTTCAAGTACCTCTACATAATGGTCTGGTATCTGGCAACACGCGAAGCTGACAGTGCGCAGTGACCAGGAAAACCGAAAGATTGACTTCGGTAGTGAGGGCGTAGATGAAGAGCATGTGTGTGATAGTTTCACAGTTTTTTTCGCGAATCGTGGAAACAGGTAGTAAAACTCAAGCACCTGGAGATTCTTCAATCTGGGGGACTCAAGCCAGGCGTGGACAGTAGAGGGTCTGCATTGGAGGTAGCACGCCGCTATACAAAGGCAGAGAACTACACCCACATGGCTGGAGAAGATGGACTCTGGAAGGGACGGACCATCATCAGAACTATTTTTCCCTGATGCCAAGTTCTGATGTATCGTATGCGAGCAAGCTCCTCGCTGTAGGCAGAGGCCCTACTGATGATTTCGATATGAACTGTTTCTAGAGGGTTAAAAAGACATGGGACAGGGATCTCACAGCAGTCCAGATTCAGAGGAGCGGCGCGCCAAACAGGGCGCCAACGACGTGCGAGGATTTGAGTACGAACACCTTCCTTAGTGGACAGACGGGAGATGATCTCACCGAGGACACCGTCCGGGAGGTCGCTGATGCGGTCCGGACTAGACAGCTCTTCTTGATCCTCGGATCCAATAGGCGCACCCTTTCCGCTTCCAGCCGCTACCTCCAAACCACCGGAGGAGGCCATCGCCGATGGCGCGAGCCTTGCCCTCTTGGTGCTCGGGGCACCGGAGTGAACCTCCATCTCCGTCTCCATTGCTGGGATCGCGCGGCTTGCGAGCGCCGCTATTTGTGGCGTGGATCTGGAAAGACGGTTAAGCGTAACTAGGGTCGGGAAGGAAGGGGAGAGGAGTGGAGGAATCTGTTCAAGATCGACAAAAACAAATGATCGAACTCCTCTCTTTGCATTAGATGAAGTGCTATAGATAGCACTGGAACAGGCGTTTTCAGGGGGCGTCGGTTAGGAGGGAACCGAGGTGACTGCAGAAAGCAACCACCACAAAATATTACTATTAATATTGATATTATTTCCCCCGTAAAATAATAAATATTGAAATGATTTCTTTCCTGTTTGAGGAAGGAAACGAGGCACTGCCTTTTAGAATAGGGGAGCACTGCCCTTCATGCCATAGAGGCATGTTCGTCGATCGGAGTAGCAAGAGCAGGTTGTACATACACCATGCTTCTCTGCAGTGCAACGTTACTGTCATTAAGTGCTGCAGAGTGACAATCGACTATCCGTGTTACAATTGTTTTTGTTGTAAGATTTTACCTCCAATGCACAAGGGCGACTTTCCATGTTTAGTAGCGTCACGGTCCTTTACACATGAAGGCGACTTTCTGTGTGTTAGTGTTTCAGGTCACAGGCACGGTTGTCCAGCACACAAATGCATTGACCTGTTATGATCCAGAGTCACGTTCGTGTCTCTTTGTGTTCCAAATGATTCCGTTGACTCTATAACCAGGAGAGGCACGGTATTGCGGCCCAGACAGGCATGCTTGCGTTTTACGTGGGGTCACATTCGTGCATTTATAGCAGAAACCCGCGACAGCCGCGTCATCCTTGATTCAGTGTTTCGAGTTATAGGCACGGGCATAAAGCGCTCAAAGGCATGGTCGGTGGTATTACATAGAGTCACACTAGCCTGTGACTCTATCAGACGGAGATGCATGGGCGTTTAGCCCACGGAGATGAAACTTTGTCTTACGCACAGCCACGGGCGTTTACTCTGCGAGGCACGAGGCACGGATTGGCCTATCAGAGACACGCTGTTTTTAAAAGCTTATTTCCTTCTATTTAAGAGCACGGACTTGCATTCCATACAGACACAGTTCCGTAGTTCCCTACTGAATTATGTCATGCTTCTTTCTTGATAAAGGTGTCGACGTTCGTGGCTGTCTGTGTTTCAATGTCAAGGGTCACAAGCACGGGTATACAACCCTCAAAGGCATGGCGTGCTATTATATAGAGTCACGCACAAAGGTTTTCTGATTGTATTCCGAATGAGTCGGTGGGCTCGGTCAAAAGGAGAGGCATGGATGTCAAGCCCACGGAGGCATAGTTTGTTCTTACTCGGAGTCATGTTTGTGCGTTTATTACGGAAACCTAATAGAATCGGGCGACTGTCCTTGTTACAATTGTTTTTGTTGTAAGATTTTACCTCAAATGCACAAAGGCGACTTTATATGTTTAGTAGCGTCACGGTCCTATACGCATGAAGAGGACTTCCTGTGTGTCAGTGTTTCAGGTCACACGCATGGTTGTCAAGCCCACAAATGCACGAAGGCGACTTTATATGTTTAGCAGCGTCACTGTCCTTTACGCATGAAGACGACTTTCTGTGTGTCAGTGTTTCAGGTCACAGGCACGCTTGTCAAGCCCACAAACGCATGACCTGTAATTATCCAGAGTCACCTTCGTGTCTCTTTGTGTTCCAAATGCATCCGTTGACTATATTACCAGGACAGACATGGTTGGGACGCCGAGGGAGGCATGCTTGTGTTTAATGCGGAGCCACGTTCGTGCATTGATTGCGGAAACCCAACGTTTCGACGGGTGTTTCCACCTACTCGGGTGTGAATGCCATGTGGCGCCGCCACGGAAACCCAAGGGTCCAACAGACGTCTCCTCCGGTGACGCCGGTCTGGCTCGTCGCCCGAGGCCAGGCTCTGGCTATTTAAGGTAGACGAACGGAGTCTAAAAACCCTAGCCACACACTCTTCCCCCCTCTGCCCGCCGCCAGGCCATCCATTCCTCTTGCTGATCTCTATCCTGACCCTCTCCGCCATGGCTGGTCAGGAGGAGACTACTGCAAAACCCAGTGTCTAGACACTGCAGGAGATCTAGGCTGGCGAGGGTTCCTCATCTGTAAGTTCACTCTGCTTCCGCTTCATTCGTTTTTCCTTTCCTTTGGCTACTTGATTTAGTAGTGAAACGTGAATAAGCCAGACGAAGTCTAGAAACCCTAGCCTCCAGGCCATCCAGTCATCTTGCTGTTCTCTATCCTGAGACTCTCAGCCACTGTTGTGCAGAAGGAGACTACTCCAGAGCGCCTTGTCCAGTCGCAGCAGGAGATCTCGGCTGGCGAGGGTTCCTCATCTGTAAGTTCGCTCTGCTTCGGCTTCATTCATTTTTTCTTTCTGTCGGCTACTTGATTTAGTTGTGAAACATGGATCATTGTGGTGAGCTTCATCCTAATGTTTATGAGGGTGCATCAACCTGACACCTTCTCCTTTGACCAGCTGAAAAACCTATTCGATACTGTGGAAGACTTCATCAAGACATCCGCGAAGTTGGACGACGAGAACAGAGCCGTGATTACACGTCTTATGAATGAGAAGGCACAGCTCAAACTTGAGCGCGATAAGCTGAAGCTGGAATCATACATTATGAAGAAACAGATCGAGGAACTTCGCACTGAGCACCCAAAAAAGAAGTCTCGCCGGACTAAGTAGACAGCAGCGACCCTGATCCTCGTATCTGAAGCTATTAAGTAGTGCACTAAAAGTTTCTTATTTTGTCTTGTGTTACCTCGTGTCGTTAGTAACTTTGATAAGAAATGTGTTTTGCTTTCCTGGATCACCTTCATTCCAAGTTTATGGGTACAGATGAACATTAACGTAATGGCCAGTTCTAGAGACACTGTTTTTAAAAGCACGGACGTGAAATCTCTGCAGCCAAAGTTTTTGAACCAACCAGAGTCATGTCTTGTGCACACATGAAGGCGTGGACATTCCTGCCTTTCTTTGTTTCAATGTTTCGGGTCACAGGCACGGGCATAAAGAGCTCAAAGGCATGGTCGGTGGTATTACATAGAGTCACGCTCGCCTGTGACTCTGTCAGACGGAGACCCATGGGCGTTTAGCCCACGAAGATGAACCTTTGTCTTACGCACAGCCACGGGCATTTACTTTGTGAGACACGGAATGGCCTATGTGAGGGACGCTGTTTTTAAAATCTTTTTTCCTTATATTTAAAAGCACGGATGTGAACTCCCTACGGACATGGTTCCATATTGAGCTGCGTCACGCTTATTTCTTGATTTTACATATATTGTTCGATAAAGGCGTGGACATCGTGGCTGTCTGTGTTTCAGTGTTAAGAGTCACAGGCATGGGCATAAAATGCTCAAAGGCGTGGTCGGTGGTATTACATGGAGTCATGCTCACGGATCGAGAGGGAGCACGGTCGCCTCTTCCTTCTGCTCCGACGACAAGCACACCACGAGAAGGCGGCGTCACCGGTGGAGCCACTCTGGACCTCTTAGTACTACGAGCAGCGCATTCCATCTCCACCTCCATTGCTACCGTGGCGCCGCCTATGACCATTGTTCGGTGAGGTGGATCTGGAAGAGGCACGACAAGCCAATGGAGGCATACTTTAATATTACCAGAATCACGTTCATGTGTTTATTGCGCAAACCATACATTTCATTAGCTGCACGGGCTTGAAGTCTCTGCAGCCATGGTTATGTGCGTTTGTGACTTTCTGTATTTCAGTGATAAGGGTCGTAGACACTGGCGTCAAATCCACAAAGGCATCGTGTGGTATTATATAGAGTCATGTTCGCCTATGTCTGTTCTCCGGATGATTCCGTCGACTCGTTTAGACCGAGAGGCATGGACGAGAAGCCCATGGAGGCATACTTCAGTATTAGGCACAGTCACGTTCGAACGTTTATTGCACAAACCGGACACGAGATAGACACTTAGGTTAGGTCTTCACTGTGCACGTACAAAAAACACAAGAGCTTAACAGAGGAGGAGGAGAAGATCTCATAAAAAACAAGGATCAGGCACAGTGTGTGCCGCTCGGATATTTAAGCTACAGTGAACCCCGCTAAAGTTGCCACGCCACCTCAATTACTGTTGGTAGACTCACGTTAGATTGAAACCGGTTTGAATTCAAAATTCAAAATCAGGCTAATGATAAAGGTTTTCAAATGTTAAAACTAAAATGTTCGGGAGCTGTAAAATAAATCATAGGCAATTATGGTGAAGGACCCACATCTAAATAAAATATTTAGATGCACAATAGTAGATAAAGTAGCAGCAAACTAAATTATTTAAATGCTTTTAAATACTAACAATTATTAAACTAGTTCAGTTGGTCACCAAGCTTGTTGAGGTAGTGGCATATGTTATTATGCTAATTTAGGAGTAGGGGTTATATTTTTTTTGTAATACTATTTGCTAGCTAAAAGGAAACACAAAAGCAAGATAAATAAAAACAGAACAAAAGAAAAGAAAACCCCCAGTTCCCCATAGGCGTCGGCCCATCCCACCCAGCCGGCAGCCCAATCGGACCACCAGACCAGCCCACCCACTCCCCATAACCCACACCCCGGTCAAACCCTAACCCCCGTAGCCCCACTCCCCCCCCCGTTCGCCTCCTCCCGATCCAGATTGGGATCGGGGGAACGAACCCAGAACGCGCCCCAGCTGCTCGTCACATGCCGGGACTCCACCGTCACCGCCTCGTCCCACCACTGCTTCGCCGGAGCCACCCCGTTGCCGGAGCACCTCCTCGTCTTCTTCCCCGTCGGATCGCCCGAGCACGGAGCCGCTCAACCCCTCCTGCGAACCATCGCCGGACGCAGTCGCCGCGGTCCTCTCCGTCACCGGCGCTCCCCGTCCCCGTCGCCGATGCCACCTCGCCAGACTGCTTCCCCTGCATCGCCATCGTCCCCGACCCCCTCCACGAGCCCCGCTGCCCCGTCCCTACAAATCCCGGTAAGGCCACGGCCTCCGCCCTCCTCCTTCCCCTGTCCCCGCGCCATCCGCGCCTCCCTCGGTGCGCCACCGCGCACGGACGCGTGCTCGCCACCCACCTATGTTGCTCCTCCCATTTCTCCCCTGCTGTTGCTACCGCTGGAGCTCCACGTCGGTGCTCCGCCCAGTCCCCTGCTCCTCATGGCCGCGCACTGTGTGCCGTGGCCGCCGCCGCTCGCCGTTCCGCTTCCCCCATGCGGCGCCGCCCGGGTCCACCCCCGATGGCCGTCGCCCACACTGGCTAAATGCCACCGCGCCCCGGTGGCCTCGCCTCACCTCCCCGGTTGGGCTCGGCCCTGCACGGGTGTGCCCGTAAGCACACCGCTGGCGCTCGCGCCCGCTAAGGCCATGGGCCACTGACACGCGGGGCCCACGCCCTTGGAATGGTTAAAATAATAGTAATAACATATAAAAAAGAATAAAAGGTATATTAGTTAATTAATGAATTAACCTTGATTAATTAACCTATTTAGTTAATTAAAACACTAATCTGTCACTGACTAATGGGGCCCACAATTAATTAATCCTAATTAGTCTAAAACAAATCCTATTTCACCTCTGTCTCAATGACAGGTGGGTCCCAATGGACCCACATGCTAGGGTTGACTCTGGTCAGCCGGGTTTGACGTGCTGACGTCATGGTGATGTCATGCTGACATCACCTTTCACTGTTTTGGATAATGTTCAATTTAAATAATTAAATAAATTTCGAAAATGCATAAAACTTTGAAAAATAATATAAAATAAACCGTAACTCGAATGAAAATGTTTTGTACATGAAAGTTGCTCAGAACGACGAGACGAATCCGAATACGCAGCCTGTTCGTCAGCCGCATGTCCCTAGCATAGCAAACACGCAACTTTACCTCTCTGGTTCATCTGTTCAAAAACGCAAAACACCGGGGATACTTTCCCGGATGTTTCCCTCCCTTCGCCGGTATCACCTCCTACCGCGTTAGGTTACCCCTAGCACGGCGTATTGCCTTGTTATATTTTGTGATGCTTTGTTTGGTCTGTATTCATTATTTCTTCCCCCTTTTCTCTCCGGTAGACTACGAGACGGACGTCGCTGCTGCCTCAATCGACTATGTTGTTGACGACCCCCTCCTTGCCAGAGCAACCAGGCAAGCCCCCCCTTTGATCACCAGATATCGCCTATTCTTCTCTCTACTTCTTGCATTAGAGTAGTGTAGCATGTTACTGTTTGGTTACTCCTATTCTGTTGCATAGCCTGTCATTGTTCCTACAGTCATTGATACCTTACCCGCAATCCTAAATGCCTAGTATAGGATGCTGGTTTATCATCATTGGCCCTACATTCTTGTTAGTCTGCCTTGCTATACTATCGGGCCGTGATCACTCGGGAGGTGATCACGGGTATATACTATACATATATACATACTATACAGATGGTGACTAAAGTCGGGTCAGCTCGTTGAGTACCCGCAAGTGATTCCGATGTGGGGGCTGGAAGGACAGGTGGCTCCATCCCGGTAGAGGTGGGCCTAGGTTCCTGACGGCCCCCGACTGTTACTTTGTGGCGGAGCGACAGGGCAGGTTGAGACCACCTAGGTGAGAGGTGGGCTTGACCCTGGTCGGCGTCCGCGGTTACTTCAAAATAACACGCTTAACGAGATCTTGGTATTTGATTTGAGTCTGGCCACTGGCCTATACGCACTAACCAACTACGCGGGAAAGATATGGGCACTCGACGTCGTGGTATCAGCCGAAGCCTTCATGACATCAGCGACTGAGCGGCACGCGCCGGATTGGACCGTAAGCCTGCTCTTGCATTAAGGGGGCTAGGTCTACTTCCAGCCACCCTCGCAACATGCAGGTGTGCAGGTGTGCAATGGGCGATGGGCCCAGACCCCTGCGCCATAGGAGTTAGACTGGCGTGCTGACCTCTTTGTTGTGCCTAGGTGGGGCTGCGACGTGTAGATCTTCCGAGTCTGGGCATGACCCAGGAAAGTGTGTCCGGCCAAAGGGGATCGAGCGTGTTGGGTTATGTGGTGCACCCCTACAGGGAAGTTTATCTATTTGAATAGCCGTGTCCCTCGGTAAAAGGACGACTCGGAGTTGTACCTTGACCTTATGACAACTAGAACCGGATGCTTAATAAAACACACCCAGACAAGTTCCACAGACAACCCGGTGATCGCTTTTCCACAGGGCGACAAGGGGAGGATCGTCGGGTAGGATTATGCTATGCGATGCTACTTGGAGGACTTCAATCTACTCTCTTCTACATGCTGCAAGATGGAGGCTGCCAGAAGCGTAGTCTTCGACGGGACTAGCTATCCCCCTCTTATTCTGGCATTCTGTAGTTTAGTCCATCGATATTGCCTCTTTACACATATACCCATGCATATGTAGTGTAGATCCTTGTTTGCGAGTACTTTGGATGAGTACTCATGGTTGTTTTTGTCCCTCTTTTCCCCCGTTTTCCTCTTCTTCTCGGATGCTGCAACCAAACGTTGGAGCCCAGGAGCCAGACGCCACCATCGACGATGATTCTTACTACACTTGAGGTGCCTACTACTATGTACAGCCCGCTGACGATGACCAGGAGTAGTTTAGGAGGATCCCAGGCAGGAGGCCTGCACCTCTTTCGATCTGTATCCTAGTTTGTGCTAGCCTTCTTAAGGCAAACTTGTTTACTTATGTCTGTACTCAGATATTGTTGCTTCCAGTGACTCGTCTATGATCGAGCACTTGTATTCGAGCCCTCGAGGCCCCTGGCTTGTATTATGATGCTTGTATGACTTATTTTATTTGTAGAGTTGTGTTGTGATATCTTCCCGTGAGTCCATGAGCTTGATCGTACACGTTTGCGTGTATGAATAGTGTACGATTGAATCGGGGGCGTCACAAGTTGGTATCAGAGCCAACTACCTGTAGGAATCCTCCTTCCACACTCCTTGGCCGAAGTTGAGTCTAGTCGATGAAAACTGTTTTACTAACATGGCTGTGCGGCCCATGGGCCCATGTCGCCATTGGGTGGTATTAGGATCATTTACTCCTTGATCTTTACTTCGGGACTCTGAACTCTCTTCTACTCGGGTTAAACAAATTTTGCTAACTCTGACATTAGGATCTCATGATCACTTCCACCCGGAGAGCCCCTTATTACTGATGGTCACCTGCTGCATCAGAAGATCCTGAAGATACTCTCCGATGTTCTCTCGAGACTTTGTCCCCATTGCTTTTGCAATTCCCTACCACCAAAACACCACTATGGATAAATGCATACACTAGTCGTTCTTACCTTTATTCTCAGTTGGACTTGTTATTACAAGATACCCCGAACTTCTCTCTATTGCTCCGAGAAAACTTTGTGATTACTGCCTTGTAGTTTCTTGTCACCTGATTACACCTACAAATTAATCCTCACACTTACCGAGGATTTGTTTCTCCCCAGTTGTTCAGGTGTTTCGCAAAAGACTTCGAAATACCACTCGATCTTCCGAAAATCCTGAGCAACCTATTGCTCTTGAAATTCTTGCTTGCTTGCATTATGGTTAATACCACAAGTACAGTAATCTTATTTTCAGCCTTTGTCACTATCATTTTGAGTCCATTGATTCAAAATGTTGCGAATGCTCACAATCCTCAATCAGATCCTAGAATTCATCCTTCCGGCTCAGACATCATTTTAAACATGAGCTGGTTATCGACCAATTAAATTGTTGTTGATTGTACCCCTAAGTCTATTCAACTTATCCATTCTTAATGAGAGAGTTGGCTTCTGATCCCCTGATTTGGAAATGATAATTCCTTTGCAATTGAGATTTGAAGTAGTCAGTTGTTTCTATCATCTGATCTCCTTGCATGCTTTCTTCTTCTGGTTGAGTACCGATGCTCACATTAGATCCCTTATGGACCACCAGATCCTTTGTTGAATTTTATCCGACAATGTCCTTCATATTCAATAACCTTGTGAGCCTTTCCTCGGATACATAATGCCTTTGGTAAATTCTATCATCTGCTTTCTCAACCATGCTTTACTTTCGAGCTTGAGTCAATTACTTCTGAAGTTTGTGGTATATGTTCCTAAGATGCCCCGACGGGTTGAATCTATGCCTTCCTTAATCTGTGTGAACCAGAAGAGTTTTCATGAGTCATACTATTCTGGTGTTTTGTCAGATATAATTTCAACACTACAACTTCATCAAAAGCAAGAAGTAAACGAAAGGTTATACATTGGAGAAGTGGGAGTCAACCTTGAACTTTGTGTTCATGCCCATGGAAACGATGTTGAGCTTATCATGATAGCTTCTCGTAACAATAATTATTCACTTGGCATAATTTGATCTTCTATCTGTGATTTTGTCCTTTGCAATCGTGGTTCCGACCGTGATTGTTCTTCTTTGATCCCATTCTTGGACAAGTTAAAAGTACTTGCCATCTGCAGATCATTATGTCTGCCCAACCTCTATTTTGTTCTACCTTCGAGTATTACCCCCTGGTATCTCGAAGATGTCTTGCCATTGCACCACATCTTACTAACTTTATTGAAGTAATGTCTTTCCTTGTCGTAGTCACTCCACGGGTTCTGGGTTGTTGTCAACCGGGAATACCGATTAGTGAATCGAATCAACACTATGATTCAATACTCATAGTGCTTTGTTGTTGAGACGTTTAATACTCCATCACGTCACTCCTAGCCTGATTGGTTACTTCATGATCGTGCTAATTTTAACTGTGCCCCGGTCCTTCTTCCCGGAGCACAACTTTCGACGATGAGCTAAGATTACGTCGATCTTTCTCGTCATATCATTTTGCCTTGAACAAGCTTGATTTTGAGTTTGTGTCGTACCCATGGTTCCAATAACCTTTTGCTTCATAATTCCTTTGGCTTGATGTCATCGCCGATCGATTACATCTTCATGAAATCTCTCGACACATGTGTCGTGATCATCATCAGCATTATGAGCTCTTCCAGGATATCAGTTAAATTCATGATGAGAAATACCATCCTTGCCTTCAATGATTTGTGTTATCATTGACCACTTTATTGCCTTCCGTTCAACACAAACTTGTCAGTGTTTTGTGTTATACCTTGAGTTCCTTGCTATCCAGCATTTGTTCTTCTTTACCTTGGAGTATTGCCATATTTTGTGCCGAGGATGTCGTGAGAATTTCACCACTTCTTAAGAATTCTTGATACAAGTGATACTTCTTGCCATCTCCGTTCATTCCTTGGTCCCCGTGTTGTTTCTAACCAGAGTACCGACAAATGGACTGTGAGGTGTAAAATTCAAAACTTCTAGCAAGCCTATTGCTTGTAAGTTAATGAATGATAGTTTCATTCTTTGTGTATTGGTTATTGAATCACCATTCTAAACATTGATCATGCTACCTAAGCCCATATTATGGGTGCACCTTTCAACCAATATTTGATTGTGTATGTTTTCCTCGAGCATACATCATTATACCATTTGATCTGACAAATGTTATCTCCTTGTTCACATAATTGTGGAAATCCATTTTTTTGTTAATCTCGATGAATTGTCGCTGAGTCCATCAGCCACCCCCTCACCCTCTCCTTGGTTTAATGATGAACTCTTGTTTCAAAACCCGCTTCCATAGTTCATTTCCCGAGAATCTTATAATGTCATCTTGTCAATTTGTGTTGCACCTTTTCTTTTGAGACATCCCGACTCTGAGGTATCCTGACACCAATCAGATCTGAATCTCGGTCAGATATGATGGTTGGAATATATTTCCAAGAGTTATAACATTGGTCTTTTATTTGACCCGGTAAGATGATGTCATGCCTAGCACACCTGGCCGTAGGACCTATTCTTCCATGAGGAAATCGTAAGACTTATTCTATAAGTTGTTCCTGATGGGTCATTTGTGTATCCTAAATCTGACCCTTACATGATGACCATGTCAATGCTATCTCGAAGCATGTATGTGGTACTCCGATTCTTAATGAGAACATTTGCAGCACAATGCAAAATTTTCTTTATCAAAATTTATCCAAACACCGTTGTATGGGTAATGTCATGAAATTTCTCTCCTCTTACCTAAAGGGTTTTCCATGTTATATCCTGACATGGATATCATGCCCTGCTTGTCCTTGGGGAGGATATACTGATGGAGTCATGTACCTAGGGTAGGGTCACAGACCTGATCTAAATACCCTGCCCAAGGACACCCTTAGAAGAGGTCACCTTCCAGTCGACCAACGAGGGACTCACTCGACTGACTTGAAGGACTCGACCACGAAAACTCACTCGACTACCAGGAGGTCAAAAGGCACTCTGCACTGCAACGGCCTGTAGTTAAGTAGACTTTATGGTAGTTAAGACACTTTATGCGGGACGTTACCAGTAATGCCCCGGACTTAATGTCCCTTAAACCCTTCATTACGTGGGCTGGCTGGGGTCCTGGCGCACTCTATATAAGCCACCCCCCTCCACAGGCAGAAGGGTTCGGCACCCTGTAACTCATATACACACAATCCACTCGATCGCCTCCGGGCTCCGAGACGTAGGGCTTTTACTTCCTCCGAGAAGGGCCTGAACTCGTACATCTCTTGTGTTTACAACTTCTCCATAGCTAGAACCTTACCTCTCCATACCTACCCCCCACTCTACTGTCAGACTTAGAACCACGACAGTTGGCGCCCACCGTGGGGACAGTGTTTTTAGCAATTTTGTGGAGAAGTTGCGATTCTTCCGAGTACTTTCATCATGGTGGCTGCTGGAGTTTTGGTCGAGGGTCGAGAGATCCGTCTCGGCGCTCTCACCTTCATCGCCGACGACTCCGCCTGGCTCCAGGAGGCTCCACTCGACGTTGATGCGCTCCCCGTCCGCGGTGCGACGCATTTTCGCGCATGTGTCCACGGTGTTCTGCTGCGGCAACCGTCGACCCCGTATCGGTCGACATCCCCATCGACCACCCTCCCGGTCTCCCGCCAGCGCAAGCGCTCGGGCCAGTCGAGGATTCAGCGGTGGGTGAGGCACGCGGTGGCTCGCCAGACGGCCACCACCCAAGTTGCGGCAATCGAGCTCGACGAATCTCTCTACGGCCTGTTCGATCTGTCGACTGGCTCCGTAGAGACCGCATCTGAGTGCGATAGCAGTGATCCAGCGGCGGAAATCATGATGGTCGACGGGCCCCGCAGTCCCCCTGGCTTCGCTCGTGATGGTGGAGCAGGCGACGGAGGTGACCCCGCACGAGACCACGAAGAGTACCAGCCCGGGCCACTCGACTCTCTGCAAAGAGAAGAACTTCGCTGCAGGAACGTGGATGTCCTGCGTACTCCCATCGCAGGAGAAACCCCCGAGGCTCGCGCCTTGGAGGAGGCACGTTTGGCCAATTTGGCTGAACGCACTCGACTGGAGAATCTTCAGCGAGCACTCGATGAGCGCGCGCGGCAACGAGTTCCCGACACCAGTCGACGTCAACTCTTCCCGCCGACTCAGGTATATCGAACCCCAATCCAGAATTTGGCAGCTGCGACCCGTATAGCAGAGTCCATCCAGCCCTCTCAGTCGGAAGCTGGCAGAGGCTTGATGCAGATCAGGGATCTGCTCCGGGCAGCAGGAGATCAGAATTCGGCTGTGTCGCAGTCGCGCAACAGAATTCACAGTCGATCCGTCGCTGCGAATATGGTTCAGTCGGCTCACAGTCCCAGATCGCCTCCGCGGCATGAAGGGCGCGAGAATCGGCGAGACCAATATGGTGACCGACTCGACCGAGATGATAGGCGTCGAGTGCCCAATTCCCCTCCGAGGGGTGGGTCTTACGCTCCTCGGCAGCAAGATGACAGACGTCAGCTCAGTACGGGGCGAAGAGTTCCAGTCGACCCCAGAGAACCAGGCTTCGACGCGCGATCCATTATCGTGCAAGGTTTGGTCGACCGGAACAGAGCCCATCGAGGCAGACTCGACAGAGATGCGCCCACAAGCAGTCGAGTGCATGTTTCTGGTCCTGAATGTTTCAGCAGAGCTATCGGAGCCGCAGTTATCCCTCCCAATTTCAGGTTGGCAACAGGAGTCAGCAAGTTCACTGGTGAGTCTAAGCCTGAAACTTGGCTTGAGGACTACCGAGTGGCGGTTCAGATTGGTGGTGGGAACGACGAGGTGGCCATGAAGCATTTGCCCCTCATGCTGGAAGGTTCTGCCAGGGCATGGTTGACTCAATTACCTCCTAGCAGCATTTACACTTGGGAAGATCTGTCCCAAGTGTTCATCAGAACGTTTGAAGGAACTTGCAAGCGACCGGCTGGACTGACAGAGTTGCAAGTCTGCGTGCAGAAGACCAATGAGACTCTCAGAGAGTATATTCAGAGATGGATCACTTTGCACCATACTGTGGAGAATGTGTCTGATCATCAGGCAGTCTGCGCCTTTAAAGATGGCGTCAAGAACAGAGAATTGAGTTTGAAGTTTGGTCGAACCGGTGACATGACCTTGAGTCGGATGATGGAGATTGCTACCAAGTACGCCAACGGCGAAGAAGAAGACCGACTCCTAAGCGGCAAGCACAAGCCGAGTCAGTCGGAAAAGGGAAACACCAGTCGGAAACAGAAGCGGAAGGCTGAACCGGCAGCTCCTGGAGAGGCTCTGGCCGTGACTCAGGGAAAGTTTAAAGGGAAACCAAAAGGATCCTGGAACCCTAAGAAGGTAAAGGATAAAGAAGGGAACGACGTGATGGATATGCCGTGTCACATCCACACGAAGAAAGACGAAGAGGGGAATATCATCTACCCGAAGCACACCACTCGCCAATGTCGACTCCTGATCCAGCAGTTTCAGGGAAAATAGTCTAATAACAAGGAGAAGGAGTCGGACAAGGCCGAAGACAAGGAGGACAATGAGGAAGGATATCCGCATATCAACTCTACTCTGATGATCTTTGCAGATGTGGAGAGCAAGAGTCGATTGAAAGTTATTAACCGTGAGGTGAACATGGTTGCCCCAGCAAAAGCAAATTATCTGAAATGGTCCCAAACACCCATCACCTTCGACCAATCTGATCACCCGACTCATATTGCCACCCCTGGGAGGCAAGCTTTGGTGGTTGATCCAATTGTTGAAGGCACTCGACTGACGAAAGTGCTTATGGACGGTGGTAGTGGGCTGAATTTGCTGTATGCAGACACACTGAAAGGAATGGGCATTCCGATGTCCCGACTGAGCACTAGTAACATGAGCTTTCATGGAGTTATACCAGGAAAGAAAGCCGAGTCACTCGGCCAAATAGCTCTGGACGTGGTGTTTGGTGATTCGAAACATTTTCGCAAAGAGAAGTTGACGTTCGAGGTCGTGGATTTTCAGAGTGCATATCATGCCATTTTGGGGAGACCAGCTTATGCACGGTTCATGGCTCGACCATGTTACGTGTACCTCAAATTGAAGATGCCCCGCCCCAAAGGAGTGATCACTGTCACCGGTGATCGGAAAAAGGCAGAAGAGTGCTTCCAGAAAGGCTCAAAAATTGCTGATCCCAGGTGACACCGGTCGAGTTCGAAGAATACAAGCAAAACGCAGATCCGAGTGACTTGCTGCGATCCAAGAAACCCGCCACAGAGTCTGCATTTCAGTCGTCCGATGAGACGAAGCATGTTCACATTCACCCGACCGACCCCGATGCAGCTCCGACCCACATCTCCACAACACTCGACCCGAAATAGGAAGAAGCGCTCATGCAGTTCCTCCGTGAGAACTGGGACATTTTTGCATGGAAGCCCGCTGACATGCCAGGTGTTCCCAGGGGACTGGCTGAGCATCGCCTAAGAGTCGACTCATCTGCAAAACCAGTTAAAGAGCATCTTCGGCGGTCCGCCGTCCAGAAGAGAAAAGCCATTGGTGAGGAAGTGGCTCGACTGTTGGCGGCAGGATTTATCCGAGAGATATACCACTCCGAGTGGCTCGCTAATGTCGTCATGGTTCCTAAGAAAGACAAGTCACTCCAAATGTGCATTGATTTCAAGCACATCAACCGGGCCTGCCCGAAAGATCATTTTCCTCTCCCTCGCATAGATCAAATTGTTGACTCGACCGCGGGATGCGAGAGACTGTCTTTTCTAGACGCCTACTCCGGGTACCACCAGATCCGTCTGTATGGACCCGACGAGGTAAAAACAGCTTTCATCACTCCATTTGGGTGCTTCTGCTATATCACCATGCCATTCGGCCTCAAGAATGCCGGAGCCACATTTATGCGAATGATTCAGAAGTGTCTACTCACTCAAATCAGTCGGAATGTGGAAGCGTATATGGATGATATCGTCGTCAAGTCACGAAAAGGTTCCGACCTGCTCGCTGACCTCGCCGAAACATTTGCCAACCTCCGAAGGTATGATATCAAGCTCAATCCATCAAAGTGCACATTTGGAGTTCCTGGTGGCAAGTTACTCGGTTTTCTCGTTTCCGAACGAGGAATCGACGCTAATCCAGAGAAGATCGGCACTATTCTCCGAATGAAACGCCCTGTGCGAGTGCACGATGTCCAGAAGCTTACTGGATGCTTGGCCGCATTAAGTCGATTCATCTCACGACTCGGTGAAAAGGCATTGCCTCTTTACCGACTGATGAAGAAGGCAGACAAGTTTGAGTGGACTCCAGAAGCTGATGCAGCGTTTGCCGAGCTAAAAGCTCTGCTCTCCACCCAGCCGGTGCTTGCTGCTCCTATCAGCAAAGAGCCTCTGTTGCTCTATATCGCAGCCATAGGACAAGTCGTCAGTACTGTGCTTACGGTCGAGTGGGAAGAAGAAGGAAAAGCTCTCAAAGTTCAGCGCCCAGTGTATTATTTGTCTGAAGTCTTGACTCCATCCAAGCAGAGATATCCTCATTATCAGAAGCTTGTGTATGGAATATACATGACCACAAAGAAGGTTGCTCATTATTTCTCTGATCACTCCATCACAGTCGTCAGCGACGCTCCACTATCAGAGATTTTGCACAACAGAGATGCAACTGGTCGAGTGGCTAAATGGGCGATTGAACTTCTTCCCCTTGATATCAAGTTTGAGGCAAAGAAAGCCATTAAGTCCCAGGCAATAGCAGATTTCCTCGCCGAGTGGATTGAACAGCAGCAGCCGACTGAAGTTCACTCGGAGCATTGGACCATGTTCTTTGATGGCTCTAAGATGTTGAATGGTTCCGGTGCTGGGGTTGTCCTGGTTTCCCCCAGAGGAGATAAGCTCAGATATGTGCTCCAGATTCACTTTGATTCCTCCAACAATGAGGCAGAATATGAGGCCCTCTTATATGGGTTGCGCATGGCCATTTCACTCGGCGTCCGTCGCCTGATGGTCTATGGCGACTTGGATTTAGTGGTCAACCAAGTGATGAAGGAGTGGGATGTGAGAAGCCCAGCCATGACTGGATACTGCAGTGCAGTGAGGAAGCTGGAAAAGAAGTTCGAGGGGTTGGAGCTCCATCATATACCCCGACTGAAAAATCAAGCAGCTGATGATCTAGCAAAGATAGGTTCCAAGAGAGAAGCCATTCCGAGTGGTGTGTTCTTGGAGCATATACACACTCCATCAGTCAAAGAAGATCCTTTCACCGAAGAAGCTCCACAGCCCAAGAGTGCCACAGATCCGACTGAGGTTGAAGTCCCAGCAGTAGTCGACTTGGTTATGGAGATCTTGGTGGTCATTCCCGATTGGACAGTTCCATATATCGCATATATCCTGAGAAAAGAGCTCCCGGAGGATGAGGAAGAGGCTCGACAGATCGTCTGTCGATCTAAGGCCTTTACCGTAATCAAAGGACAGTTATACAGAGAAAGCGCGACTGGAGTTGGTCAGAAGTGCATAACGCCAGAAGAAGGTCGAATCATCCTTAATGATATTCACTCGGGGACCTGCGGTCATCATGCTTCCTCTCGGACTATCGTGGCCAAAGCATACCGAGCCGGATTTTACTGGCCAAAGGCGAATGAGATGGCAAAGGAGATAGTAGATAAGTGCGAGGGATGTCAGTTTTACTCGAATATGTCGCACAAGCCTGCATCAGCCCTGAAGACCATTCCACTCGTCTGGCCTTTCGCAGTATGGGGGTTGGACATGGTCGGTCCTTTGAGAACAGGGCGAAGTGGCTTCACGCATGTGCTGGTGGCAGTCGACAAGTTCACCAAGTGGATTGAGGCTAAACCAATCAAGAACCTTGACGCCGGTACTGCTGTTAGCTTCATCAGGGAACTAATATTCAGATATGGAGTCCCTCACAGCATCATTACGGATAATGGGTCGAACTTTGACTCGGAGGAATTCAGAGATTTCTGTAACTCTCAAGGCACTCAAGTCGACTGAGCTTCAGTCGCCCATCCGCAGTCGAATGGACAAGCAGAGCGAGCCAATGGCCTGATTCTCAAGGGATTGAAACCCCGACTGATGCGTGATCTCAAGCATGCAGCTGGAGCTTGGGTCGACGAACTTCCCTCAGTGCTTTGGGGACTGCGGACCACACCTAATCGGTCGACCGGAAGAACTCCATTCTTCTTGGTCTACGGAGCTGAAGCAGTCTTGCCGAGTGATCTTCTCCACAATGCTCCTCGAGTTGAAATCTACAACGAAGCAGAAGCTGAACAAGCACGGCAGGACGCAGTCGACCTTTTAGAGGAAGAAAGGGAGATGGCTCTGATCCGGTCGACCATCTACCAACAAGATTTGCGTCGTTTCCACGCCAGAAATGTGAGAGGTCGAGCCTTCCAAGAAGGAGATTTAGTTCTCCGAGTGGATCAGAAGAAACAACACAAGCTTGCTCCTTCTTGGGAAGGACCCTTCACCGTCACCAAAGTTCTTCACAATGGGGCGTACCGTCTTTACAACGTCGAGCATAATATCGACGAGCCCCGAGCTTGGAACGCGGAACTACTCCGCCCATTTTACACTTAAGTTTTATCACTCGGATGAGTTGCAATAAAGTACTTCTGTAGTTCATGGACCTCAAAATAATAGTGTCATAGTTCCTCCATAATTTTTGTCACTTTTTATTTTGTCCAATAAAATCCCCCCTCAGTGGGTGAATTAGCCGCGAATCCGTTCCGCCTAAGTTTGTAAAAAATCCTACCGAGTGGTGAGCCAGACTCCCACTCGGAGGCTTAGCTGCGAATCCGTTTCGCCTAAGTTATCAAAAATCCTACCGAGTGGTAAGCCAGACTTCCACTCGGAGGCTTAGCTGCAGTCCAAGTACTCGCCTAAGTTATGAAAATCCTACCGAGTGAAGAGCAAACCTCTCACTCGGGGGCTTAGCTGCAGCCCAGTGCTCGCCTAAGATATAAAAATCCTACCGAGTGAAGAGCAAACCTCCCACTCGGGGGCTTAGCTGCAGTCCAAGTACTCGCCTAAGTTATCGAAATCCTACCGAGTGAAGAGCAAACCTCCCACTCGGGGGCTTAGCTGCAGTCCAAGTACTC
>NC_041391.1:230155903-230163076 GCF_002162155.2 Triticum dicoccoides
AGGGCAGTCTTCCCACTCGGGGGCTTAGCTGCAGCCCAGTGCTCGCCTAAGTTATGAAAATCCTACCGAGTGGTAAGCCAGACTTCCACTCGGAGGCTTAGCTGCAGTCCAAGTACTCGCCTAAGTTATCAAAATCCCACCGAGTGAAGAGCAAACCTCTCACTCGGGGCTTAGCTGCAGCCCAGTGCTCGCCTAAGATATAAAAATCCTACCGAGTGAAGAGCAAACCTCCCACTCGGGGGCTTAGCTGCAGTCCAAGTACTCGCCTAAGTTATCGAAATCCTACCGAGTGAAGAGCAAACCTCCCACTCGGGGGCTTAGCTGCAGTCCAAGTACTCGCCTAAGTTACCGAAATCCTACCGAGTGAAGAGCAAACCTCTCACTCGGAGGCTTAGCTGCAGTCCAAGTACTCGCCTAAGTTATGAAAATCCTACCGAGTGGTAAGCCAGACTTCCACTCGGAGGCTTAGCTGCAGTCTAAGTACTCGCCTAAGTCATCAAAATCCCACCGAGTGAAGAGCAGACCTCTCACTCGGGGGCTTAGCTGCAGCCCAGTGCTCGCCTAAGATATAAAAATCCTACCGAGTGAAGAGCAAACCTCTCACTCGGGGGCTTAGCTGCAGCCCTGTGCTCGCCTAAGTTATCAAAATCCTACCGAGTGAAGAGCAAACCTCTCACTCGGGGGCTTAGCTGCAGCCCAGTGCTCGCCTAAGTGGACTAAGGAATAAGTCGACTGCAGTAAGTGTCTTGCTTTGGGCCTGCAAAGACATTTTCGAGCCAAAAGCAATATTATTCAAACACCAAGTTCAAGTTGGGATCGATACCAAAAGGAACCGAAAGTGCTCAGGCACTAGACCTGTTAAAGTTTATCGGTTACAACTCCACTCGGCATACCGAGGCAAATTTAAAGCGTCGAGCTTAGAAGAAGTTTTTTACCCCTCCTGTGGAGGGCTGGAAGGTGCAACAAACTCATCAAGATCAATTCCATCCGCGATCCGAGTGGCAGCCGCAAGGAAAGTTTCCATAAAGGACCTGAAGTCGTGTTTCTTGGTGTTGTCCACCCGGAGGGCCGCCAGCTTCTCTTCTCGTGCATCTTTGCAGTGAACTCGGGCCAGACACAGAGCAACATCTGCACCGCACCGAGCCGAGGACTTTTTCCACTCCTGCACTCGACCAGGGATCGTGTTCAAGCGAGCCATCAGCGACTCGAGGTCATTCTGAAGTGTCTCCCCGGGCCAGAGCGTCGAGTCGATGCGAGATGTGGCGACCTTCAGCCTTGCAAGATAGTCCACGACAGCTGCAACTCGGGACTCCAGTCGGAAAACATTCATGGCAACTTCGTCGTTCACCGGAGAATTGACGGGGTCGAGGTTTGGTTCCAGCCGGCTAGTTTCTTCTTCAAAGTTTTGACAAAATTCTGCAAGGACGATCACCGAGTCAAGGCGATGGTCGAATGGAAAAACCACGATTGGAAATGATTACCGAGCATAGAGGTTTACCTTCAAGCATAAGGAACATCTTCTTGGCAAGACCACTCAGGAAGGCCTCCAGATCATTTTTCTTCCCAGTCAACCTACTGACTTGGTCGGTCAGGGCAGCTTTATCAGTTTTCAGTCGACTGACTTCCTTGTTGGCGATCCCAAGAGCAGCTTTCAGATTGGTATTGTCTTGTTCAAGCTTGGTGACTGAAGCTAACTTCTCGTCAGCAAGCTTGATCTTCTCAGCTAATTCAAGGTCTTTTTTCTGTTGGGCCTCCCTTACCTTACCTGCAAGTTACAGCAAGATCAGATTTTGAAACAAACAAAGGGAAAAAGCAGTCGTCAAGGTCTCACCAAACATACCTTCGGTCTCCTCCTTTGCCTTCGTCAGATTCTCCTGAACCAGCTTCAAATTCAGCTCGAGATGAATGTGCTTGTTTTCCAGCTCAGAGTAGCGAGCCACAAGATCACAGGAGTTCTGCGAAGAACCAATCGACTAAATGTCAAATATAATTCACTTCCGAGTGAAAAAGGAAAAATCACACGTTTCTAAGACTACAGCCGAATACAAGCATTCGACCGTAGTCTCGGGGACCACACCCAGTGGGTGCACTCAGCGTGCCCCCACTAATCCTATTGAAGATAAAGTCGACCAGTCGACCTCAAAAAAAAAAGAGATGATGTATTCTTTAAAGACTGTAATCGACTGCAAGTAGTCGACCACAGTCTCGGGGACTACACCCAGTGGGTGCACTCAGCGTGCCCCCACTAATCCTATCGAAGACAGAGTCGACCAGTCGACCGGCTTTCGAAATCCATTCGCCATAGTCGAATGACGAAAAGACTGAAATTATAAAGCCTAAGGCCGACTGCCAGCAGTCGACCTTAGCCTTGGGGACTACACCCAGCGGGTGCACTCAGCGTGCCCCCGCTAACACGGAGTCTTAATCGACACACCCAGTGGGTGACTACCGTAGATGTTGGAAAGAAAAGTTTTTGATAGCATATCCTAACAGAATAGGCGATGGTCGACTGATCTGAACATTGCTTTGAAGGGCGGAACTGGCGTCGTAAGCTGCCTGGCTCGCATCCCGGATGGTCCTTAATTGCTCCATCATGATCCCTGCCTGGCGTATCGCCTCCTTCGCGACGCCAGCTTGGTCCTCTGGGACGTGGTGCGTCGTGAAGAGGGAGGGCTGCTGAGCACTCGTCAGTGGATCTGCGAAGGACACAGTGTGTCGAGTGGTGTTCTCCTCCTCCGCAACCAGAGTCTCAAGCGCCGTCACATCCTGGGGCACCCTGCTGGCAGATGTTTTCCTACTCCTTCTGTGCTTCAGCGGTTCCTCATCTTCATCATCATCTGGGAGAGTGATAACAACATTGGGTGGAGCTACAGAGAAGAATCAGGATTATAGATCATAAGTCAGTCGACTAAAAACGGCGTTAAGAGTATAGTACCTGGTTTTGAGGTTGCTGCGTCCTCCATCTCATGGTCATCAGCCTGGGCTGAGGTCTCGGAAGTAGCAGCACTGCAACTCCAAAGAATCAGTCGACTAACCCCAGCGCCAGCCAGAGATAAAGTTCGTACAAAATAAGAAGATTTAAGCAGCACGATTACCCTGATATGGTGGGGATGGACACCTTCATCTTCGGCAGGAGTTTGGTCGGCTTTGACGGAGCCACCCTGGGCTGCTTCGACGCCTTTTCAGTCGGCGCCGGAGAGGTGGTCCGAGGGCGCTTGGTCGACTGTGCAACGGTCGCAACCCCCTTGCCACGTTCAGTCGCAGGGTCGTGGACAAGCTTCGACCGCCTTTCCGAGCGCGGTGGTACGACCTCCTCCTCCTCTTCTTCCTCGTCTTCAGCATCATCTTCATCACCGTCATCGTCGTCATCGTCATCATCGTCCTCGGCAGCGTCCGAGTCCCACTCCTCCTCCTGGCTCTCGCCTCCACTCGCTTCACCCTCCTCAGTCGGAGCCTGTGCTCCATTGGGCATCGAGTACAGCTCGGTGAGGGCCTGATAGACATCAAGACAAAGATCAATCGACCGATTGGCAGAATAAACAGAAATGAATATGACAAGAACACAGTGGGGAGCAGAGCAGGCATACCTTGTTTGGATCACTGTGGTGGTCGAGTGGAGGAATCCTTCTGGCTCCGCGTGGGTTATCCTTGTTTCCGGTAACGGCGGCCATCCACCTTTCCAGAGTGACATCGTCGACTGCTTCTGGATGGACCCGAGTCTCGTCCTCAGTCCCACAGTACAACCACATGCAATGGCTCCGGAACTGAAGGGGCTGGATACGACGCCTAAGGAAAACCTCCAGGAGATCCATGCCCGTCACTCCCTCCCGAACCAACTGTACTACGCGCTCCATCAACATCTTCACGTCAGCTTTCTCCTCCGGAATCAACTTCAGAGAGGAGGGCTTGTTCACTCGATCCATGGTAAACTGAGGGAGTCCACTCGACTGCCCCGGCGTCGACTGATCCTGGCAGTAGAACCAGGTCGACTGCCAGCCTCTGACTGACTCGGGAAAAGTCATGGCTGGGAAGGTGCTCTTATTCCTCACCTGGATCCCCAGGCCCCCACACATTTGGACAACTCGGGTTCTTTCGTCTCCTGGGCTCGCCTTCTTCACGGTCTGAGAGCGACACGTGAATATATGCTTGAACAAGCCCCAGTGCGGTCGACAGCCCAGAAAACCCTCACACATGGACATGAACGCGGCAAGATAGGCGATAGAATTTGGGGTAAAGTGGTGGAGTTGCGCTCCAAAGAAGTTCAAGAAACCACGGAAGAAAATACTCGGCGGCAAAGAAAATCCGCGGTCGACATGGGTAGCCAGAAGCACGCACTCACCCTCCTCCGGCTGGGGCTGCCATTCTTTCCCCGGAAGCCTTGCAGCTCCATGAGGGATCAGGCCCTCGTTGGCCATGTCGAGGAGGTCCTTCTCCGTGATGGTCGACTGGATCCAATCTCCCTGGACCCAGCCTTTCGGCAGGCGGGATCTAGACGAAGACCCGCCGCGGCTGGTGGATCTCCCCTTCGCCTTCTCCGTCGCCGATGCCTTCTTCACGCGTTCCAGCGCCGCCGTCTTCTCCTTGGCCATGGTTGCCGGTGAGACGCGCGAGGAGAAGTTGTGCGGAGGCGAGAGCGAGCGCGTTGGGCGGAGACGAAGGGAGTAGAGAAAGAGAATGCTGAGGCACTGTTCAAAAAACCCTCGCCGGGCGCATTTATAAGGTCCCTTCCGAGTGGATGACAGGTGGGCCCGGTCGATCTAATCATATCCTGGAACAGTTATGCAGGCGGGATACGTGGCGAAGAAAGCAGCGCGGGGATCGAGGCGTCTATGTCCCGTCCCATCCGAACACCGCGGTCCGCTCCGCTTCGCGCGTTTCCCCAAATTTCGCATCCCGCGGAATCCGCGAACGGCAGATCGATCTGTCAGGCGCGGGATTTCCTGCGATCCATCGCTCGGAAATCTTCGAAGCCCGAAAGATCACTCGACGAAAGAAAAGAATGGATCGAGTCGACTGAAGACAGGTTGCTCACTATCAACGAAGAGATTCTTTGGTCCAGAACAACGCACGACCAGTGTGCAAAGGTTAATCGGAAACAACATCAGCTCCTTCCTCACTCGAAGCCTCAATCCATTCGGGGGCTAATGATGGAGTCATGTACCTAGGGTAGGGTCACAGACCTGATCTAAATACCCTGCCCAAGGACACCCTTAGAAGAGGTCACCTTCCAGTCGACCAACGAGGGACTCACTCGACTGACTTGAAGGACTCGACCACGAAGACTCACTCGACTACCAGGAGGTCAAAAGGCACTCTGCACTGCAACGGCCTGTAGTTAAGTAGACTTTATGGTAGTTAAGACACTTTATGTGGGATGTTACCAGTAACGCCCCAGACTTAATGTCCCTTAAACCCTTCATTACGTGGGCTGGCTGGGGTCCTGGCGCACTCTATATAAGCCACCCCCCTCCACAGGCAGAAGGGTTCGGCACCCTGTAACTCATATACACACAATCCACTCGACCGCCTCCGGGCTCCGAGACGTAGGGCTTTTACTTCCTCCGAGAAGGGCCTGAACTCGTACATCTCTTGTGTTTACAACTTCTCCATAGCTAGAACCTTACCTCTCCATACCTACCCCCCACTCTACTGTCAGACTTAGAACCACGACATATACCCCCTGAAATATGTGTTTGAACACATTTTCCCTTCCATTGTTTTGTTTAATCTAATAAACATAATTTACTTTCCATTGTTCTGTTTAACCGTTCTGTGATCTATATGACATAAGCAGTAATATCTCCCTGCTTATGAAAACATTGGGGTGTTCAACTCGGTCAGTAAGACCCTGTTACTATTGTTGATAATATTCCGGTAACCACCGATGGACGAGAACTTTGCCTATTGGTCCGCCTCGTTTTGACGAGCAGGAAAACGGTTCTCTTCGTCCCTCGCCCTTGGTACGGATGTTGTTACCGACATAACTGACAGACTATTTTCTGACATGCCTTGCTATCATGACCATGCAAGATGACATCACCCTCCCTATTTTAACCCACATGGTGGGCCCATAACCCACAGGTCCCGGGATCGAAACCTGACTCTCCTATACACCCCATGTTTCCAAAGTTATTCCTCATGCTTGGCTTCGTATGTAATTCACGAGCCACCTTTCGTGTGATCCTCAATTCTGGTATTAAACACAATACTTATTTCCGTTGCTTTGAACCCAATTCACACTCTGTTTCAGGCAATGAACAATTGCCTACCCGCTCGAAACTTCTCATGGTACCTACTTACTTTGCTCTCATTATTGTCTTAAGTTTCCATTCGGGAGTTACTTTCCGCAACCATCCCCGATGTTATCAACCAGATAGTTAACCTTTCAGAGGTCCGTTTTTCCGAAGTTACCCCTTGTCCTTCTCCGAAGAAAGGATCATGACTTCATCATGATGACCTGAAGCCGAGGTATGAAGACATCAATGGTATGGATCGACCGCTTCGAGAAGAGCAACCAAGACCGAGAAGACTCGTTAGAATTTCGTAACCAAATCCCTTCCCCCATACTCCTCTTAAATCTCGGGACGAGATTTCTTGTAGTTGAGGAGAATTGTGATGCCCGGATATTTAAGCTACAGTGGACCCCGCTAAAGTTTCCACGCCACCTCAATTACTGTTGGTAGACTCACGTTAGATTGAAACCGGTTTGAATTCAAAATTCAAAATCAGGCTAACGATAAAGGTTTTCAAATGTTAAAACTAAAATGTTCGGGAGGTGTAAAATAAATCATAGGCAATTATAGTGAAGGACCCATATCTAAATAAAATATTTAGATGCACAATAGTAGATAAAGCAGCAGCAAACTAAATTATTTAAATGCTTTTAAATACTAACAATTATTAAACTAGTTCAGTTGGTCACCAAGCTTGTTGAGGTAGTGGCATATGTTATTATGCTAATTTAGGAGTAGGGATTATATTTTTTGTAATACTATTTGCTAGCTAAAAGGAAACACAAAAGAAAGATAAATAAAAACAGAACAAAAGAAAAGAAAACCCCCAGTTCCCCATAGGCGTCGGCCCATCCCACCCAGCCGGCAGCCCAATCGGACCACCAGACCAGCCCACCCACTCCCCATAACCCACACCCCGGTCAAACCCTAACCCCCTGTC
>NC_041391.1:230163365-230210244 GCF_002162155.2 Triticum dicoccoides
GGGATCGGGGGAACAAACCCAGAACGCGCCCCAGCCGCTCGTCACACGCCGGGACTCCACCGTCGCTGCCTCGTCCCGCCACTGCTTCGCTGGAGCCACCCCGTCGCCGGAGCACCTCCTCGTCTTCTTCCCCGTCGGATTGCCTGAGCCCGGAGCCGCTCGACCCCCCCTGCGAACCATCGTTGGACGCCGTCGCCGTGGTCCTCTCCGTCACCGGCGCTCCCCGTCCCCGTTGCCGATGCCACCTCGCCGGACTGCTTCCCCTGCGTCGCCGTCGTCCCCGACACCCTCCACGAGCCCCGCTGCTCCGTCGCTACAAATCCACGGCCTCCGCCCTCCTCCTTCCCCTGTCCCCGCGCCGTCCGCGCCTCCCTCGGTGCGCCACCGCGCACGGACGCGCGCTCGCCACCCACCTGTTTTGCTCCTCCTGCTTCTCCCCTGCTGCTGCTACCGCTGGAGCTCCACTTCGGCGCTCCGCCCAGCCCCCTGCTCCTCGTGGCCGCGCACTGCGTGCCGTGTCCGCCGCCGCTCGCCGTTCCGCTTCCCCCATGCGGCGCCGCCCGGGTCCACCCCCGATGGCCGTCGCCCACACTAGCTAAACGCCACCGTGCCCCGGTGGCCTCGCCTCGCCTCCCCGATCGGGCTCGGCCCTGCACGGGTGCGCCCGTAAGCGCACCGCTGGCGTCCGCGCCCGCTAAGGCCATGGGCCACTGACACGCGGGGCCCATGCCCCTGGAATGGTTAAAATAATAGTAATAACATATAAAAAAGCAATAAAAAATATATTAGTTAATTAATTAATTAACCCTGATTAATTAACCTATTTAGTTAATTAAAACACTAATCTATCACTGACTAATGGGGCCCACAATTAATTAATCCTAATTAGTCTAAAACAAATCCTATTTCACCTCTGTCTCAATGACAGGTGGGTCCCACTGGACCCACATGCTAGGGTTAACTCTGGTCAGCCGGGTTTGACCTGCTGACGTCATGGTGATGTCATGCTGACATCACCTTTCACTGTTCTGGATAATCTTCGATTTAAATAATTAAATAAATTTCAAAAATGCATAAAACTTTGAAAAATAATATAAAATAAAACGTAACTCGGATGAAAATGGTTTGTACATGAAAGTTGCTCAGAACGACGAGACGAATCCGAATACGCAGCCTGTTCATCAGCCACAGGTCCCTAGCATAGCAAACACACAACTTTCCCTCTCCGGTTCATCTGTCCAAAAACGTGAAACATCGGCGATACTTTCCCGGCTGTTTCCCTCCCTTCGCCGGTATCACCTCCTACCGCGTTAGGTCGCCCCTAGCACCGCGTATTGCCTTATTATATTTTGTGATGCTTTGTTTGTTCTGTATTCATTGTTTCTTCCCCCTTTTCTCTCCGGTAGACTACGAGACGGACATCGCTGCTGCCTCGATCGACTACGTTGTTGATGACCCCCTCCTTGCCAGAGCAACCAGGCAAGCCCCCCTTTGATCACCAGATATCGCCTATTCTTCTCTATACTGCTTGCATTAGAGTAGTGTAGCATGTTACTGTTCGGTTATTCCTATTCTGTTGCATAGCCTGTCATTGTTGCTACAGTCGTTGATACCTTACCCGCAATCCTAAATGCCTAGTATAGGATGCTAGTTTATCATCATTGGCCCTACATTTTTGTCAGTCTGCCTTGCTATACTATCGGGTCGTGATCACTCGGGAGGTGATCACGGGTATATACTATACAGATGGTGACTAAAGTCGGGTCAGCTCGTTGAGTACCCGCAAGTGATTCCGATGTGGGGGCTGGAAGGACAGGTGGCTCCATCCCGGTAGAGGTGGGCTTGGGTTCCTGACGGCCCCGACTGTTACTTTGTGGCAGAGCGACAGGGCAGGTTGAGACCACCTAGGTGAGAGGTGGGCCTGGCCCTGGTCGCCGTCCGCGGTTACTTCAAAATAACACGCTTATCGAGATCTTGGTATTTGATCTGAGTCTGGCCACTGGCCTGTACGCACTAACCAACTACGCGGGAAAGATACGGGCACTCGACGTCGTGGTATCAGCTGAAGCCTTCGTGACGTCAGCGACTGAGCGGCGCGCGCCAGATTGGACCGTAAGCCTGCTCTTGTATTAAGGGGGCTAGGTCTGCTTCCGGCCGCCCTCGCAACATGCAGGTGTGCAATGGGCGATGGGCCCAGACCCCTGCGCCATAGGAGTTAGACCGGCGTGCTGACCTCTCTGTTGTGCCTAGGTGGGGCTGCGACGTGTTGATCTTCCGAGTCTGGGCATGACCCAGGAAAGTGTGTCCGGCCAAAGGGGATCGAGCGTGTTGGGTTATGTGGTGCACCCCTGCAGGGAAGTTTATCTATTCGAATAGCCGTGTCCCTCGGTAAAAGGACGACTCAGAGTTGTACCTTGACCTTATGACAACTAGAACCGGATACTTAATAAAACACACCCAGACAAGTTTCACAGACAACCCGGTGACCGCTTTTCCACAGGGCGACGAGGGGAGGATCGCCGGGTAGGATTATGCTTTGCGATGCTACTTGGAGGACTTCAATCTACTCTCTTCTACATGCTGCAAGATGGAGGCTACCAGAAGCGTAGTCTTTGATAGGACTATCTATCCCCCTCTTATTCTGGCATTCTGCAGTTCAGTCCATCGATATTGCCTCTTTACACATATACCCATGCATATGCAGTGTAGATCCTTGCTTGCGAGTACTTTGGATGAGTACTCACGGTTGCTTTTCTCCCTCTTTTCCCCCATTTTCCTCTTCTTCTCAGATGCCGCAACCAGACGTTGGAGCCCAGGAGCCAGACGCCACCGTCGATGATGACTCTTACTACACTGGAGGTGCCTACTACTACGTGCAGGCCGCTGACGACAACCAGGAGTAGTTTAGGAGGATCCCAGGCAGGAGGCATGCGCCTCTTTCGATCTGTATCCCAGTTTGTGCTAGCCTTCTTAAGGCAAACTTGTTTACTTATGTCTGTACTCAGATATTGTTGCTTCCGCTGACTCGTCTATGATTGAGCACTTGTATTTGAGCCCTCGAGGCCCCTGGCTTGTATTATGATGCTTGTATGACTTATTTTATTTGTAGAGTTGTGTTGTGATATCTTCCCGTGAGTCCCTGAGCTTGATCATACACATTTGCGTCTATGAATAGTGTACGATTGAATCCGGGGTGTCACACAGTGCAACGAAATAATTCTAGATGTCAACACTGGCGCGCGTTTTTTAAAAGCACGGGCTAGCACTCTCTACAGCCACGGTTATGTACGTTTGTGACTCTCTGTGTTTCAGTCATTAGGTTCACTGGCACAGGCATCAAATCCACAAAGGCATCATGTGGTATTATACAGAGTCATGTTCGGGTGTGTTTGTGTTCCGAATGATTCAGTAGACAAATTCAGACGGAGAGGCACGGACGAGAAGCCCATGGAGGCATACTTTAGTATTAGGCAGGGTCATAATCATGCGTTAATTACGCATGGTCGATTGTAATACATAGAGTCATGCAGGCCTGTGAGACTCGACCTGGCGGAAATGCACGGGCGTTTACTTTGTGAGGCACGGAATTGCCTATACGAGAGACACTGTTTTTTAAAGTGTGTTTCCTTGTATTTAAAAGCACAGACGTGAAGTCCATACAGACACGGTTCAGTATCAAGTTGCGTCATGCTTCTTTCTTGATAAAGGCGTCGACGTTCGAGGCTATCTCTGTTTCAGTGTCAAGGGTCACAAGCAAGCACGGGCATACAGCCCTCAAAGGCATGGCGTGCTATTATATAGAGTCACGCTCAAAGGTTTTCTGATTGTATTCCAAATGAGTCGGTGGACTCGGTCAAAAGCAGAGGCACGGGCGTCCAGTCCATGGAGGCATGGTTTTTTCTTACCCAGAGTCACGTTAGTACCGCCGCTATTTGGGTGTGAACGCCACATGCCGCCGCTACGGAAACCCAAGGGTCTGACGGACGAATCCTCCGCGGACGCCGGTCTGGCTCGTCGCCCAAGGCCAGGCTCTGGCTATTTAAGGCAGACCGTGGGGGTCTCGAAACCCTAGCCACACCCTCTTTCTTGGACTGTCCAGATCCACGCCACATAAAGCGGCGCTCGCAGGCTGCACGATCCCAGCAATGGAGACGGAGATGGAGGTTCACTCCAGTGCCCCGAGCACCAAGAGGGCGAGGCTCGCACCACCGGCGATGCCTTCTTCTGATGGTTTGGCAGTAGCGGCTGGAAGCGGCAAGGGTGCGCCTACTGGATCCGAGAATCAAGAAGAGTAGTCTGGTCCGGACCGCATTAGCGACCTCCCGGACGGTGTCCTCGGTGAGATCATCTCCCGTCTGTCCACTAAGGAAGGAGTTCGTACTCAAATCATCGCACGTTGTTAGCGCCCTGTTTGGTGCGCCGCTCCTCTGAATCTGGATTGCCGTGAGATCCCTGTCCCACGTCTCTTTAACCCTCTAGATCAAGTACATTTCGAGTTGGTCACCGCGTACTCCGCCACACCGGAGGACCTCATCCGCATAACATTCACTATAACTTTTTTAGAGGAGAACATGTCGGTGAAGATAATTCGTATGATGATTCATACCTTCCAGAGACCATCCTCTCCAGCCGTCAGAGCGCAGTTTACCGCCTCTGCATTCCGGCGTCCTACCTCCACTGCAGGCACTCCACAGTCGACGCCTGGCTTCGATCCCCAAGACTGAACAATCTCCAGGTGCTCGAGTTTTACTACCTGTTCCCACCATGCTTGAGAGAACAGGACATAGGGCCATTGTCGGTGTCAAAACCGGCGGATCTCGGGTAGGGGGACCCAAACTGTGCGTCTAGGCGGATGGTAACAGGAGACAAGGGACACGATGTTTTTACCCAGGTTCGGGCCCTCTCGGTGGAGGTAAAACCCTACTCTTGCTTGATTAATATTGATGATATGGGTAGTACAAGAGTAGATCTACCACGAGATCAAAGAGGCTAAACCCTAGAAGCTAGCCTATGGTATGATTGTTGTTCGTCCTACGGACTAAAACCCTCCGGTTTATATAGACACCGGAGAGGGCTAGGGTTACACAGAGTCGGTTACAATGGTAGGAGATCTACATATCCGTATTGCCAAGCTTGCCTTCCACGCCAAGGAAAGTCCCATCCGGACACGGGACGAAGTCTTCAATCTTGTATCTTCATAGTCTAGGAGTCCGGCCAAACGGTGATAGTCCGGCCATCCGGACACCCCCTAATCCAGGACTCCCTCAGTAGCCCCTGAACCAGGCTTCAATGACGATGAGTCCAGCACGCATATTGTCTTCGGCATTGCAAGGCAGGTTCCTCCTCTGAATTCTTCATAGAAGATTTTGAACACAAGGATAGTGTCCGGCTTTGCAAAACAAGTTCCACATACCACCGTAGAGAGAATAATCTTTACACAGATCTGCTGACGTATTCCGCGACGTGACATCACACCACGGCCAGTCCTTTATTCGAATCGTTTTTTACTGTCCCACCTCAGCGTGTTTAGCAAGGCGGTCTCCTTGGCACGTCTTATCAAAGCGGAGATCGTGCCCCCTTATTCCGGGATTCTCATCAATACGGGCGTGGGTAACCCAGTCGTGCCCGTTGGCACGCCCCCTCTATCGAAGGCGAGTCCCGAACGGTCATAGGGAGGGCTCTTGGTATTCAATCTCTTTATAACGAGACCAAGGCCCGCTCCTTTCTTTCAATCTCAATCGAATCCTCCTCTCGCCTCGAGTTCCAACACCCAAAGCTCCAGATTCAGGCGCTTCGGACCTTCGAGGATGTCCGGTTCCGACCTGCACGGCCGGTGGAAGCCTTCCTCCGTCACGGAAGAAGATGTGCTAAAGCTGAGAGACGCCAGGTATCTAACCGGCGAAATTTTGTATAGGTTGCCCGCCCCAGGGCAGGTTATTCCTACTCCCGAGCCAGGTGAGAGCGTGGTGTTCGTGTCTAACTTCCTTCGGGGTTTAGGCTTCCCGACAGACCCCTTCATGAGGGGGCTCATGTTTTATTATGGGCTGGAATTCCACGACTTGGATCCGGAGTCCATCCTCCACATCTCATCATTCATTGTCGTATGTGAAGCCTTCCTCCACATCACCCCTCAATTCGGATTGTGGCTCAAGACCTTCAAAGTGGAGCCGAAGATGATCAAGGTGCAGCAGATAGAGTGCGGAGGGGCTGTTATAAGAAAAAATGCTGACGCTCCATGGCCCGAGGGCTCTTTTCAAGAGGTGCTCGGTTTATGGCAACAGGAGTGGTTTTACATCACCGCTCCCAGGGGCACCAAATGGGTGGCGCCACCTTCCTTACGCTCGGGTCCTCCACAGCGGCTGGCGTCATGGGTCAACAAAGGGCTCGACTGGGGGCCGTCCAAGGACGTACCTCTGCTGCAGGGCCGTATTCAAGACCTCCAAGAGAGAGAGATCAATCTGGTCGTAGTGTCGCAGGTCATGCTGATTCGGCGCCTTCTGCCCTGCAAACGTCGCCCCCTCCGCCTGTGGGAACTTAATTCAGAGAAACCACGAGCTCTCCAACACTTCATGGGCGCGACGCCCGTGGAGATGTATAAACTGTTCTTCGGATCACAAGAGATGTGTCCGGACTTGACCGAGGTTGCAGGTCTGAGCTGCAATCGCCCGGATACTCAAGTAAGTAGTCCTGTGCCCGGACACGCTATCCGTACATTTATCATAAACTTGCCCTTTAAAGAGCTATCCCTAGAACAGGAGTGGATAGCGAAAGCAAAACTGATCCGGTGTCCGGCCCCCCTCCCAGAGATCACGCCGGATCATGTGTTAACCAGGATGCTAGAGGTTGCGCCTTTTGAAGAAGGCGAAGGGGGGGACAAGGGAGCTACTACCTCCGCGAAGGAGTTTATCAAGAAAGGAGGGATCGATAATCCCTCCCTCCAAGGGGAGAAGAGGACCGCTTCTGAAGATCCGGAGGCCAAGGCCTCGAAGCGGGGGAAGAAATCATTGCCAGAGGGTCCTGCGCTGGGAGATGCCCCGGCTGCACAATTTCCCCAAGGAGATCAGCCCTCCAGCAAGCCGTAAGTAAAGAGGGGCGTTTTCCTAGAATGAGAGACATCCCTGTTTTATTTCTGAAGATAACCAAAAAAAATTCTTGTACTTCGGATCTCAGCCCTTCTCAGCAGAGCTCGTCTTCGGGGGATCTTGATCCGGAGATGATGGAGAGCGAAACGCCTCCGCCTGCCGAACTGTCATGCGAGGCGGACAACCCTGAGGTGTCGTCAGGGAGGGTTTCTCCGAATCCGGCGGGGCCCGAAGGTAGTCGTAGGTCCCCTCAAAGCCCTTCGCATCCCGCCTTCAAAAAAGGCCATCGGACGAGTCCGGCTCCGACCGGTGTACGGTCGGAGGAGTTGAAAGATCTGCTCGGGCGAGCGTCTATCTCGGAAGATCACCGTGCGCTAATGGGTACGGTCATTGAAAGGATTTCATCCGCTGAAAGTGGATTGCATGAAGCCGTCATAAGTTTACTGACGGGTTTTGAGGTACGCAAAATGATGTACCTTCTGACAGTTTTGCATATAGAGTGCGCCATGTATAGATAGTAGCCCCTGAGACTTGGTGTGCTGTCAAAAATGACAGCGCGCCAAGGATCATAATCCCAAGTATAATACTCGCTCTTCCTATGTAGGTGGCGAAGCGTCAGGTGGCAAGCCGGACTAAATAATTTGCCGAATTAAAGCGGCAACTTGACGTGGCGGATTCTGACATCGCGCTTGTCAATAAGCGGCTTGACGAGTCACAAGGTATGCAGCTTCTCCGCGGGCACCCGGTAAGGTAGCTTAATGTCTGTGCATTACAATATCTATGCTTGACGCAGATGGTGCCGCTGCCATGGAGAACCTTCTGGCGGAGCTCGCCCGAGCCAAGGAGCAAGCCCGAAAAAGTGATCCGGCTGCCTTAAAAGCGGCCGAATAGCTGAGAGCCGAACAGGCTGCTCACTGCCAAGCAAGAAAGAAATGGCCAAGATGGTCGTAAAGTTGAAGAATGCTACCGACTGTTGCGAGCTTCTTGAAAAAGAAGGCCGAGCGGAACAAGAGGACCTGAAAAAGGCCACTACTGAGGCCAAGGATGCTCGTTCTGTGATGAGAGCTATGAAAGAGGAGCTGCGTCAGGCCGAAGATATTACGGCTGGAAAGCCTTTTCTGCTGCGGAGGAAATTTACGGATCCTAAGTATGCTTAGTTGGGCCAGCTGTGGGGTGTGGAGGATGCTTATCTGGATTTGGCGGCGAGTGCCGCAGACGCGGTCGCACACTTCCAAGGCCAAAAGGATCACGGAATGGAAGAGATTTTTTGGTCGCAGTTCCATAGTCCAGAGCGTATGCTTTCATTGACCGATCGTTTGGCCGAATGGGCTGAGCTGAATAGGTTGTTCGGACTTGCCATGAAGGATGTCATGACTCATTTGTGGCCGAGCAGGCCCGAGCCGAAGAGTTATTTTGGCTTGGTGCAGCAGTTCCTTGGTGTGGTGCCGCATATTGGTGCAATAAAGCGGTCAGCATGCATAGAGGGTGCGCGGATGGCTCTTGCCCGTGTCAAGACATACTGGGCGGAGATGAAGGCCACTGACGTTGCATCCCAGGATTCGGACAGAAGCCGAGTACCGGCCGAGCACTATTTTGAGGAAGTCCTGCAGGGCGCTCGTTTAATAGAGACGTAGTGCTCGAAGGATATTATGTTCTAATGACATGTATGATTTGTGAAACAATGTTTCAATATAATATAACATCTTTTTATACTTGTGCGTTCAAGTATTAAAATGCCTCCTGTGTGGCCGTTAATGTATACGTGTATATAACCTGAAAGATAGCAGTCTTTGGCTTCAGCCCCCACGCACATAGTGCGGGGGTGTTTGCAAAAAAGGCGCATTTTCACACTTAATCCAACGTCTTGGTCCTGTTAAGGAGGTGATAGCATAGCAAACTAGGCAACCGGATTATAATGCTTTATCACTTTCACTTAGCCATAGGAGTTCGATGGTGGGGCTACTATATAGCCCCTAGGGGCACCGCGCTCTCCCGAACTCGGGGCGCGTATGTGCCTGACCGGGAAACGGTCCTTCATTAATGCGGAGGAATTCTAAACATTCCGGTGGGTCATCGAGTGGTTGACCAGTCTCACGCTATATCATGACAGCCAGTTTTTGGCTTTCTCTACTGAGGTGCTCACCAGGCCGAACCGGGGCACAATCGCAGTAGTTCTCCTGGTGCCGCGTTAGCCGATGGAGCGGAACGTAAGGCAGCAAAACACAGGAGCTGAGCAAACCCAACATTTGACAAAGACATGATTCGGAGCTGATGCATATAAGGTCTAACTCGAGACTCCGAACACTCCCTAACGTATTCGGTCTTTATGAAAACGGACAGAACAATGCCCTAAGCCCCTTGTGTCCAGGTACGCGCAAAAATTTCTGACGCGGCCGATGCCAAAACGCCATCCTCCTCCTCGGTTATAGCAAGAAACCGGGGGATGTGTATCAACAAGAGACAGTAAAAAAGGTTTACGCAGGGTCTTAATCTGAAAAGAATCCTTGCAACGGGTCCCTACTGCACGTCTACGCCTGTGTCTCCGTTGTGCCGTATCCTGGACGGGTGTAGCACGGTGTTCATCTGTAAAAGAGAAGAACTTAGTTGAAGAAAGTTCATGCGAAAAACGTACTTTATATTAAATAAACAGAGTACGATTCAAAAAGCAAATAAAATTGAGCTTTATTGTCTCTTGTTGTACATGCATGCAGCCCCTTGTACGGGGGTGTGCGGCTAGCAGGCCTTTATATGTTTACGCCGGACTCATCTAGCCGTGTCCGGGGTTCGAATGACCTATTCGGGTGCTTGGTTTAGCGGAGCCGGATTAGTGTGTGACTGTCCAGGCAGTCTCACGTTCTTCTGTGCTCGAGTAACACTTGATATTTCCGTTTAATGAGATGATGCCGCGTGGACCGGGCATTTTGAGTGTAAGAGATGCATAATGCGGTATTGCGTTAAAGCGGGCGAAAGCTTCACGTCCCAATAGTGCTTGATAGTTACTTTTGAATGGGGCAATGTGGAAGGTTAACTTTTCGCGGCGGAAGTTGTCGGATGAGCCGAACACAACTTCAAGCAGTAGGGAGCCCGTACAATGGGCATGTAGGCCTGGCATTACCCCCTTGAAGGAGGTGTTGCTGTGGCGAATTTTGGTTGGGTCTATCCCCATTTTGCGGATTGTGTCCTGATATAGCAGGTTTAGATCACTACCGCCGTCCATTAGGACTTCTCTGAATTGGAGTCCGTCGATTATAGGATCTAATATCAGGGCATTCCATCCTGCATTCTGGATACTTCTGGAGTAATCCTGATGATCAAAGGTGATTGGTTTTGACAACCAATGTCGGGACTCCATCGGGATAGGCCGTGCGGCGCGTATTTCAATGGGCGCCGCTCTGATTTTCCCTTTTGTCACTTGAAGTGAGTTTACTATTTTGACTTCTTGTGGGAAATTCTTTTGTTTTTCGGTGCTCTGCTTGTGGGGTTCGTCATCGTCCTCGCTTGGTGTGTCGAGCCCCTTGTGTTCGGCATTGAGTTTGCCGGACTGCTTGAAGACCCAACAATCTCTGTGGGTATGGTTTGCAGGCTTCCCGGGGGTACTGTGGATTTGGCATATTTTGTCAAAGATTTTGTTTAGGTTGGATAGCTCGTGGCTGTTATCCTTGAGGGGCAGTTTTTTATGATTCTGTCGAGAGCTTTTGAATCCGGCGTTGACTGCCGTGCTCTTCGGGCTGTTTCCCCTTGTCCGGCGCTGGTCCTTGCTGCATCGTGTTTTCCTGTTTCCATCTCTGACTTCGGATGTACTTGGGTCGTTGGTACTACATCTTGCCAGCCAACTATCCTCTCCCGCGCAAAAGCAGGTCATGAGGCTTGTTAGTGCGGCCATAGTTCTTGGCTTTTCCTGGCCAAGGTGCCTGGCGAGCCATTTGTCCCGGACGTTGTGTTTGAAAGCTGCTAAGGCTTCGGCGTCCGGACAGCCGACTATTTGGTTCTTTTTGGTGAGGAACCTATTCCAGAATTTGCGGGCTGACTCTCCGGGTTGTTGAGTTATGTGATTAAATCGTCTGCATCGGAGGGTGGACATAAGTCCCTTGAAAATTTGCCCGAAAAGCATCCTCGAGCTCTTGCCAACTTCCAACGGTATTTTCAGGGAGGCTTTTAAGCCAGTGTCGTGCTGGCCCTTTGAGCTTGAGGGGTAAGTATTTTATGGCGTGGAGATCATCTCCTCTAGCCATGTGTATGTGGAGGATGTAATCCTCAATCCAGACTCCCGGGTCTGTTGTTCCGTCATATGCCTCTATGTTTATGGGTTTAAATCCCGCTGGAAATTCGTGATCCAGCACCTCATCGGTGAAACATAGGGGATGTGCGGCACCCCTATATTTGGGTGTGCCGTGATGTACAGATAATTGGCATGTTGCATTGCTTAGAAGAACTTGCTTTCTTGGCCCGTAGATGGACCTAACTGGGCCATCCTTTTGATGCGAATCCTTAGGCGGATCGCGCGCCGGCTTGTGTGCGGTGCTACTTGCCGTTCTATGCTTGTCATGTGGTCGTCTATCCGACCGGGCGGCCTCTTTGTTCTCTGATTGCGGGGGCTCTAAGGCCTCCTCATCGAATTTCGGCAGTAGTTTGTGTTTCGGGTAGCTCTTTGTTTGGCGACTGTCGCCGTATTTGTCTGTGGTGTTGAATACTTTGCTCCATCTGATTCTGAGTGCATCTTCCGCTGTTTTGAGCTTCTGCTTCTGCTTTTTCAGGCTACGCGCAGTTGTGACGAGCCTTTTGTGGAGGTTCTTCTGCTCCAACAACTTGTCCGGTGTGAGATCATCCGGACTGTCATCTTCGCCGGGGGCGGGTTGTTTATCGAAGTTGTCCTGTTCGGACGGTTGTTCGATGGCATGTTCGTCGTGCACTGGTGCGACCTGCTCTATGGCTGGGTCTGTATGGCTGCCGTCTTTGTCGAGGCGGGACTTTGTGCGGCGCTTTCGTCACCGTCTTGACTGCTTTTCGAGGGATTTATCCTTCGTAGCATCCCGATGTTCCTCGTCTTCACTTCCTTTAGGTGTATCCACCATGTATACATCATGAGATGGGGTGGCTGTCCAACGCCCTATAGGTGTTGGTTCTTGGTTGTCTCCTGCATCGTCGTCCATACCATCGATGTCGTCGGAGTCGAAGTCGAGCATGTCGATTAAATCATCGACAGTGGCTACAAAGTGGCTGGTGGGTGGGCGTTGAATTTCTTCGACGTCCGCATCCCAACCTTCCTGACCATAGTCCGGCCAGGGCTCTCTTGATAAAGAGAGAGACTTTAGTGAATTCGGGATGTCGCCAAAGAGCGAGTGCTGAAAGATGTCCGCGGCAGTGAACTCCATAACCGGCGCCCAATCGGATTTTATAGGCAGGGGCGCGGGAGGTTCGGAGTCCGAAGAGGAGTCCGGCACCTCGGAGTCACGGGCTTTACGAAGGATAGGGATGGTGTTTGGCTCAATCACCGTAGAGATCGTAGCCCCCGAGGCGGTGTCCAGCCACTCGTCCTCGACCGGCGAAGTCGGCTCTGAGCTAGGGGTCGGAGCGGACGCTGGTGCGGCCTCCAGGGTACTGTCCGGTGGCAGAGCTAGATCATACCCATCGAGACAGTGCGGCGCGCTTGGCTGTGGCTCGAATCCATCGAAGATCAAGTCTCCGCGGATGTCAGCGTGTAGTTCAAACTCCCAACTCTGACCTAATGGCCAGGGGCGTAGCTTTCAATCTGCTCCAGATGGCCAAGTGAATTGGCCCGCAGTGCAAAGCCGCCGAATACGAAGATCTGTCCGGGGAGAAAAGTCTCACCCTGGACCGCGTCGTTGTTGATGATCGAAGGAGCCATCGGGCCTAAAGGTGACGACACAGAGGAACTCTCAATGAAAGCACCAATGTCGGTGTCAAAACCGGCGGATCTCGGGTAGGGGGTCCCGAACTGTGCGTCTAGGCGGATGGTAACAGGAGACAAGGGACACGATGTTTTTACCCAGGTTCGGGCCCTCTCGATGGAGGTAAAACCCTACTCCTGCTTGATTGATAATGATGATATGGGTAGTACAAGAGTAGATCTACCACGAGATCAAAGAGGCTAAGCCCTAGAAGCTAGCCTATGGTATGATTGTTGTTCGTCCTACGGACTAAAACCCTCCAGTTTATATAGGCACCGAAGAGGGTTAGGGTTACACAGAGTCGGTTACAATGGTAGGAGATCTACATATCCGTATCGCCAAGATTGCCTTCCACGCCAAGGAAAGTCCCATCCGGACACGGGACAAAGTCTTCAATCTTGTATCTTCGTAGTCCAGGAGTCCGGCCAAAGGCTATAGTTCGGCCATCCGGACACCCCCTAATCTAGGACTCCCTCAGCCATTCTCATGCCCTTCGCTCATGCCATCACCAGCAGCATTAAACCCTCAAATTTCCTCCTCTCTCCAAACCACCACCTTTGCTCTTTGCAAGTTACCAGACAATTATGTACGGGCGCTTAAACTACCACTGCTCAGGAGACTCTCGCTAGTAGATGTTGATGTATCAGAAGTCTCATTACAAAGCATCATCAGCTCTACTTCTCCTACACTTGAGTCTCTGCTGCTTGTTTGGACAGTCAGGCACCATTGAATCAGAATAAACTCACCTAACCTTATGAGCATCGGCATTTCTGGTATCTATGGGAAAATTGTTATAGAAGATGCCTCGTCACTTCAACGGTTGCTTTGCGATGGTGATTGCAAGAAGTTGCGGATAGTTATCACCTCTGCACCTAAACTGCAGGTCATGGGCAAATTATCTAATATTTTCTCTGAATCCGGCATCACAAATGACCGTATAATTATTCAGGTAGTGACTTTCAACAATACTTTCACCTCCATTCATTGGTACAAACAAGTTCCATGCAATTCAACCTTTACTCTACTAATATTATATTTTATTCCACTTGAAGTGTTTGCCAACGGTCAGCACATCCACGGCGGTTCATTCTGTCAAGACATTGTCTATCAGCATGGATTATGACCTGCACGCAGTCTTTTCCTTGGTGCAACACTTCCGAAGCTTGGAGAACTTGTATATCGAGGTGATGCTTCTCACACAAATTGTAAGCACATACCATGCATGGTGTAGAACTCCAATCAACAACAACAACAAAATGTCACTTACATTTGTATGTAATGGACAAAGCTCTATATAGCCATGGACAAGTATTAGGACAAAACTAAAAAAGCTTTTATCACAACAGAGGTTATAGAATTATTCCTTCACTTGCTTTCCCAGCAGAATCACTCTTTATGGAGCTTAACCATTTCAAATCTTCATGTTTATTCAGGAAATAGCCTCTAATGAAGAAAGTCTTGTGAACGACTGTTCTTGCAAGCACCATCATGATGTTGATTTGAAGTCACTGACGCTGGAAAGCTATTCAATACGAGAAAAGCATTCGATTTGCGACATTCTTTATTAACAACAGAGCACAGCTGCAGACTATGAGGACAAAGTTTCTTCATCAGGAAGACTTCACGGAAGAATTCTACAAACAGCAACAAGACGTGCTTCAGTGGGACAAAAAGGCTTCTACATGCTTGCCTTAGGTTGTCGCCAAGTTGCAAACACGGGAACTTGGATCTAAGGGACGCATGCGTTGAGCACCTGGATTTAAAGGATCCATTCACTTGTAAGTGCTGAAAACAGTCTTGGAGTGAGATGTTGCCGTCACTTTCCGGTTTGGAATTTACGTAGGTGTGGTGAAACAATGCCCATACCTTTTTGCTCAGTCTGTAACCTTGCCAACAGTGAACACGGTATTTCGGTATATGGCTAAACGGTCTTTTTCTCATGCCGTACATTTGATTAGCTGAACGGGCTTCAAGTCTCTTGCAGCCACGGCTATGTACGTTTGTGATTGTCTGTGTTTCAGTGATAAGGGTCGCGGGCACGGGCGTCAAATCAGAAAAGGCATCATGTGGTAGTATATAGAGTCATGTTCGCTTGTGTCTGTTTCCCAAATGATTCCGTCGACTCGTTTAGACGGAGAGGCACGAACGAGAAGCCCATAGAGGCATACTTTAGCATTAGGCAGAGTCACGTTCATGCGTTTATTGCGCAAGCCGCAAATTTCATTAGCTAAACGGACTTCAACTCTTTGTATACACGGCTATGTACGTTTGTGACTTTCTGTGTTTCAGTGATAAGGGTCACAGGCACGGGCGTCAAATCCACAAAGGCATCGTGTGGTATTATATAGAGTCATGTTCGCTTGTGCTTGTGTTTGTGTTCCGAATGATTCAGTGAACCACGGGTTGTTAGCAAACACACAGACGATCATGCCTGTCACACGGGCACGACCATGGCAAGCGCATGGTTGCCATGTACGACACAACAGCCGTGAAGTGATATAACACACACTGTTCTACATGCCACACAGGATTCTTACACAACAAACGTCGTGAACCTACTGCCAGGCACTATATCCATTTGTGAAATAGAAACGCAAACACGTTCGCCTGAGTTTCAGTGTTTCAGTCATTAGGATCACAGCCACGGGCGTCAAATCCACAAAGGCATCGTGTGGTATTATATAGAGTCATGTTTGCCTATGTCTGTTTCCCGAATGATTCCGTCGACTCGTTTAGACGGAGAGGCACGGACGAGAAGCCCATGGAGGCATACTTCAGTATTAGGCAGAGTCATGTTCGAGGGTTTACTGCAGAAACATAACAAAACTGGATTCAGATGTGAACCCTCACTGTTTACTTTGTGACGCAATGAATGACCGATCTGAGAGACACTGTCCTTAAAAGCAAACCACAGTTCTGTACCAGAGAGCCACTGTCAAACGAATGGAAGTCAAGCAACAAGGGCCACACTTTTAGTAGTAGAAAAAGCACTTTATCAGCTGGCGTTGCTTCTTTGCTACACGCACAGTAGGGTGGGTGTGGAAGGCACGTTATTCAAGCACACAACGAACATCACGATGTCAGGACAAGGTCAAAAGCATGGTTGTGAGTCTGCGGTGTCACGGCTAGAATCCTCGAGACGCATTTGGGTGTGGCCTGTTAAGTAGAAACTCGGTTGTGCGGTCACCAGAGGCACTATGTAACGCCCCGCGAAACAGGTTTGGTTGACCGCTGGGGCGGCTATCTATGCTTTGAGCTCTTTTCATCTCTCCTGTGTCGCAGTAGAGCGCATGGTTGTATTCTCACACCATCCAGCTTCATAAAGAAACGGCTGCAAAAATTTACCCGCAAACCTATCGCCCTTATAATATTTTCTCAGCTGAGTAATAAAAATACCTAAACAAGCAAAATCTCTTTCGCTTAAATTTGCTTTGTTTCTACAACTTCACCAAATAAACTTACAAGCCGTTTTTTATAACCACAGAACAAGGAGCAAAAACAGTGCAACGGCTCAAATGTAGCTCCATCAGTGCAAGGGTCAACTGCAGCTCCTCAGTGTGTATGGCAAGTATATACGAGAAGCACTGCTCTACCTGCAACACAGGCACGAATGTGCATCCATTCTGTGCATGACAGGTACATATGAGAGGTACTGTCGTACATACAACACAGGTATGATTACACGTACAGCGAGCATTTCTCCACTGAAAAATTAAAACTACTTTATATATTTTAACCTTGGTGCCACAGCATTTTATAGTCCTTCAGCCCGTACAAACCGCAAAACCACACACTTCCTTCATGGTTGCATGCAACACAAAAACACACAAGCCTAAACACGGTGCAAAGACTACAACGGTTCTCTGATAAAGTTTACATAAAACCCAAGCTCCTCTTTCAGACAAGCCTACACAGGATGCAAAGAGAACGCAACAACAAATAACTCCATACACCTGGACAAGTAACACAAGGCCTGATTTCAGCATCCACACCTGAACAGAACCATCAAATAAAGGTATTCAACACTCCTCGTTCTTAGATGCGGACGTGCATGGCTGCAACTTGATGATAATCTAAGACGTGCACGTTTAGAAGCCCTTCTATGCCACTCCAGAACCTTTTGTTGCTTTTCGTAAAATACTCCCGTGAACTCTGTGGGAGGGGAGGAAAACTTAATGGTCATGGTCTCCAGATCCTTTGCACTAAGAACAAAGAACATCACAAAATCAGCGTAACTCCCGGAGCGAACATAATCTTCCAGTGATATTGTCTTCAGACAAATGTGGTGATGTTTGAGAAACTGCCGGTACTTACAACGCCATTTGTTTTTTTTACCATGAGAAATCAACAATCCCTAAAATATAAATGATAGGTTGAAAATACTTAGCGTCTATAAAAAGAGATACAAACCATGAAAAAACCAAATGAAAGAATTAGTTCTACCACCTCCGTAACAAGAAGTTAGACATAGACTTGTCTATGTATGGATGTATCCAACAATAAATCATGTGTAGATACGGGTGCATCCATTTCAGTCAAAATTAAGAAAAGCATTTTGAAAAAGAATGAGTACTACAGTATGCACATTTCTGAAGATCATCACCTCGACAAACAAGTTCTCCAGTTTTGGAAAGCACTGCAGCAATTCAACAACAATGTCCACCTTATAATCCATGTAGATAAGCAAGGTCTTGACGGGTTGACGCATTCTTGTTAGACTGATTGCCTTCAAACCCTTGATGAAAAGTAACAGAATGTGGATCACAAAACAAATAGAATAAAGGTTGGACGAAATAAAACTTGTTTCCTCACAAACAAAGTGAAGCTGGAAGTATCGTGAAAACTCAATACCTCAATACACGTGAGACGACATGGATACGGTTCAGACGTAGAGACACCGGTTAACTCCAAGTCCTGACTCTGCATGAAGAATAGAATATAGACCATCAAATTAATAGAACAAACATCAGAACAAGTGCAGCTCTGTTCCAGTATGAAGGAAAGGCAGTACCTCAAGATGCGTCGAGGAAGGCACGAACACGAATTCACCCAACGCCTCCAGTTTAGGTGCAGAGACAACTGTTATCGAATAGTCGTCGACCAGACAATGAACAATCAACCGTCGAACCGAAGGGGCATCCTCAATAAGGAGTTCTCCGTATGGACAACGAATGCCAATGCTTACAAGGTTAGACGAGTTTATTGTGATGCGACGACCTCCTCTATTGCAAACAAACAAGAGAGACTCAAGTCCAGGGCAACTAGAGTGGATTATACTTTGCAGCGAGGCGTCTGATATATCAACTTCCACAAGCGAGAGTCTTTTCACCAGTGGTAGCTTAAGCGTCCCAACATAATCGTCCGGTATTTGGCAAAGAGCAAAGGCAAGAGTGTGGAGAGAGGAAGAAAACCAAAACACGGACTCCGGTGCCAAGGGCGTAGATGAAGTGCATAGATCCAGTAATGTTACCTCTTGTGTCAGAAACCTTGGGCAGAGGTAGTAGAACTCAAGAACCTGGATATTGTTCAGCTTCGAGGATCGGAGCCAGGCATCAACGATGGAGGGTCTGCACTGTAGGTAGCACACCGGGATAGAGAGGCGGCTAACAGAGCCAGCATGGCCGGACAGAATGGATTCCAGAAGACTGACAACATCAGAGACAGGATTTCGATCAGAATAGCATTTGCGAACGCACTCCTTGGTGAAGGCGGACATATGAGATATGGTCTCGATATGAAATTTTTCTCCATCGTCTATGGCACTCCTTGGTGGGCCTAAACCTAAATTCGGAACCCCGTCCACTTTAAGACTCAGGGGCCAAGTAGTTTCCGAACTTGGAAGCTTGGGTTCTTGGATGTTGTCCAATGAATCTAGCCCGCTGCCTGACTTTAGGTTCAGGGCTTGAGTAACATCCTCCCCTCCGCGGGAATCCGGCATGGAGGGATCGGGAATCCGGACATAGCTAGTCCTTAAGATAGAAGAAGGGTCGCCGTATTGTTCCTCTACCACAACAACGTGGTGGGTAACCTGGGGAGAGTTAATCTCTCTCAGATCGGGTTTAGGCCCAATCTGATCGTAGTCTGTAGCGACTCCCAGGGCGGCGATGCAATCCAAGAGCTCGTTTAAGGAAGAGAGCTCCATCAGATCTAACTGCTCGGCGAGTTCCGAGCTAACGTGAAGATTGCTTTCGATGACCCGAGAGGTCATCGCCAGCGCGGCGGCTGGACAGGTGGTCATAAGGAAACCGCCTGGCCGGAGAGTTTGGCCGATAGCCAAAGCTACTTTAGCAACAGTGTCGTCTTTAAAGACGGGATGAGGCACCCTTCCTGATGGCGACGGCATAGAGGAACTCCCAATGAAAGCACCAATGTCGGTGTCAAAACCGGCGGATCTCGGGTAGGGGGTCCCGAACTGTGCGTCTAGGCGGATGGTAACAGGAGACAAGGGACACGATGTTTTTACCCAGGTTCGGGCCCTCTCGATGGAGGTAAAACCCTACTCCTGCTTGATTGATATTGATGACATGGGTAGTACAAGAGTAGATCTACCACGAGATTAGAGAGGCTAAACCCTAGAAGCTAGCCTATGGTATGATTGTTGTTCGTCCTACGGACTAAAACCCTCCAGTTTATATAGGCACCGAAGAGGGTTAGGGTTACACAGAGTCGGTTACAATGGTAGGAGATCTACATATCCGTATTGCCAAGCTTGCCTTCCATGCCAAGGAAAGTCCCATCCGGACACAGGACAAAGTCTTCAATCTTGTATCTTCATAGTTCAGGAGTCCGGCCAAAGGCTATAGTCCGGCCATCCATACACCCCCTAATCTAGGACTCCCTCAACAAGAGACAGATATCTCGCGGCAGTCGAGATTCAAAGGAGCAATGGACCACAAAGGATGCCAACAACGTGCGAGGATTCGAGTACGTATGCCATCCTTGATTGGAAGACGAGAGATGATCTCACCTAGGACACCGTTGGCGAGATCGCTGATCGGTCTGCATGGCATCCCTCTTCTTCCTCCTCGGATCGAGAGGGAGCACGGTCGCCGCTTCCATCCCCTCCGACGACCAGAACACCACCAGAAGGCGGCGTCGCCAGAGGCACCACTCTCGACCTCTTGATGCTATGAGCAGCGCTTTCCATATCCACCTCCGTTCATGGGGTGGCGCCGCTCATGACCAGTGCTTACTAAGGTGGATCTGGAGAAATGGATTACAGCCTGTCAATCCATGAAACGACTTAAATACCCACGACGGGGAGCGGAGGGGTCCAGATTAATTACCTCTTTTTTGTTTTGACGGGAGGGTCGGGGTTAATTACTACTCGTAACAAGTAAAAGGTAGGTGGCTGCTTGAAACATTAAATAGAGCCACTGCTTTCAAGGTACGAGATGCACGGTTGAAGACGCAGACCAGGCGCGGGCGTGCCCGTCCGTGTTTTAATTATTTACGGCACACATTCAATAGAAGAATTTGTTTGACGCCGAAAGCACGGTTCTACAGTCATATTCCCTCTGCGAGTAGCAAAATTTTCCACGGGCATGTTGACAAATTAAGTCACTACAAGATTCAAGGCCGTGCCTCCGCTTTGCAGATGATTCTGCTGAAACGCTCATGGACAAAACCAATGAAGCGTGGAAGAGGCACGACTTGTCACGTACCAGACACACGGTCCTCCCTTCGGCATTGTAACGCACTGTCCTACATGCCACACAGGTATGTAGAACAATTCGGGTCTATGTTCGTGTCTCTTTGTGTTCCAAATGATTCCGTTGAATCTATCACCAGAGGAGGCACGGTATGTCGGACCAGAGAGGCATGATTGCGTTTTACGCGGGGTCACAATTGTCACAGGCACGGGCATGAAGCGCTCAAAGGCATGGTCGGTGGTATTACATAGAGTCATGCTAAGCTTTGTCTTACGCACAGCCACGGGCGTTTACTCTGTGAGGCACGGAATGGCCTATATGAGAGACGTTGTTTTTAAAAGCTTATTTCCTTGTATTTAAAAGCACAGACGTACAATCCATAGTATGTTATTCGGGTGTGAACGCCACGTGACACCGCTTCAGAAACCCAAGCGTCCGACGGGCGTCTCCTCCAGTGACGCCGCTCTCGCTCGTCGCCCGAGGCCAGGCTTCAGCTATTTAAGCAGGACGAGGTCTCGAAACCCTAGCCACACCCTCTTCCCCCCTCTGCCCACTGCTAGGCCATCCATTCCTCTTGCTGCTCTCCATCCTGACCCTCTCCGCCATGGCTGCGCAGGAGGACACTACTGCAGAACCCCGTGTCCAGACACTGGAGGGGATCAAGCCTGGCGAGGGTTCCTCATCTGTAAGTTCACTCTGCTTCCGCTTCTTTCCTTTTTTCTTTTCTTCGGCTACTTGATTTAGTTGTGAAACTTGAATAAGCTGGACGGAATCTCGAAACCCTAGCTACATCCCCTTCATCCTTTTATCCACGTCCAGGACATCCACTCCTCTTGTTGTTCTCTTCCCTGACACTCTCCGCCATGGCTGTGCAGGATGTCACTACTCCAGAGAGCCATAACCAGACGCAGGAGGAGATCTCGGCTGGCGAGACTTCCTCATCTGTAAGTTCACTCTGCTTCCATTTCATTCGTTCTTTCTTTCTTTCGGCTACCCAGATTAGTTGTGAAACGTGAATCATTGTGGTGAACTTCATCCTAAGTTGATGATAGTGCGTCCTGCCATCAATCTGACACCTTCTATTTTGTGCAGGTGAAGAACCGGTGGGAGGCTACGGAAGCTCACCTCTTGAAGATCGTGAAGCTATGCCCGAGGTTGTACCATCTTGTGGATGAGAAGACGAAGGCGAAGCTCAAACCTGACTATGACAAGTTGAAGCTGGACACATACGTTATGATAAAAGAGATCAAGGAACTTCGCGACCAGTGACCCTGATAGATGTATCTGAAGCAATTAAGCAGTGGACTAAAAGTTTCTTATTTTGTCTTGAGTTACCTCGTAGTCAATAAATTTGATAACAAACGTGTTTTGGTTTCCTGGGTCACGTTCCTTCCATGTTTATGGGTACAGATGTGAACATTAACGTAATGGTCGATTCGAGCGCTGTTTTTAAAAGCATGGGCGTGATGTCTATGCAGCCAAGGTTCTTTGTACCAACTAGAGTCATGTCTTGTGCACACATGAAGGCGTGGACATTCCTGCCTTTATTTGTTTCAGTGTTTCGGGTCACAGGCACGGGCATGAAGCGCTCAAAGGCATGGCCGGTGGTATTACATAGAGTCATGCTAGCCTGTGACTCTATCAGACGGAGATGCACAGGCGTTTAGCCCACGGAGATGAACCTTTGTCTTACGCATAGCCACGGGCGTTTACTCTGTGAGGCATGGAATGACCTTTGTGAGGGACGCTGTTTTTAAAATCTTATTTCCTTGTATTTAAAAGCACGGACGTGAACTCCCTATGCACACGTTCCGTATTGAGTTGCGTCACACTTCTTTCTTGATGTGTTACGTATATTATGCGATATAAAAGACGTGGGCGTTTGTGGCTATGTGTATTTCATGGTTTCACAATGAAGCACAGGCACGCTTTTAAACAAAGCACAAGCACGTCTCGATTTGCAGAAACAGCACTGTCGTGGTTCTACAGGACGCTATGTTCTAGGCTGTGCAGCGTGATTCCACCCAAACGTTCACCACACGGTCACGAACATACACAGAGGAAGTGTCGTGCAGTGATAACACACGCAGCCTTACAGGTACAAGAGGCACGAGGAGGCATATTGATTAACATCATTAGAATTGAATCACATTATACATGCGGACACATATAGAGAGATGCACAAAAAGTGGAGTACAAGAGATAAACTAAGTTGGTAATAGTGAACACACACAGTAAATAGAAGTCCTGATCATGACAGATCGACTGGGTCACTAAAAACTCAAAATTAGTAACAAGTCAATGCTAGGTGGCTGCATGAAACGTCAAATAGAGCCACGGCTTTGATGGTACGAGCCACTGTTGTACTTGCAGACCAGGCACGGGCGTGCCCCTCCGAGATTTAATTATTTACCGCACACATTCACAAAGCGTGCCTGTCTTTGTGGATCTGTTCAACGCCGAAAGCACGGTTCTACAGTCATCTTGTTGTGACACCCCAAAAATTTAACCATGTTTTGAATTATTAAAATTTTGCCAGGAGTTTAAAATTTTGCTTTCTGGATTTTCTTTTGGTTTCAGAACCCCTTTTTCTTTAATATTGTGGAGTTTTTACCTCAGGTGGAAACTTTCCAAAAATATTATTGGACTTCTATACTCTCTCAATAAAACAATTCTTAATCAGTGGGTTTATTTGCATAATTGTTTTTTTTCTGAGCTTTATTCTTTCAAAGTGATTTTCAGAGCCTCTTTTGCACTGCAACCATTTGATAAATGCATTTAAAATTTTCACCAAAATTTGGGGATGACATATGATCTCCCTAAATCACTTTTGTGCAAAAACATCTTCTGTTCATTGGAGATTTTGAGCTCTACACCTAATTTTCAAATCTGGTCCAGTGGGCAATTTTGTAATACAACCTATTTAAATATTTCTTTAAAACTCCCACCAAAATTATGGGAGGTCAGTAGGAGTATATTATCCACCTTTATGCAAAAACCCAGTTATGTCCTTTAAAATTTTTGAGTGAATCAACCTCATTTTCATTCTAGTCCAACTTGAGGATTTGTACTGCAACCATATTTTTACTTGCTCTTTTACCCATGGTTCTTTTTCCTACTTGTAGTCCTTCCTACAAAACCCTAAAGTCCAAGAGCATGAACCCATTGGAATATTTTTGGCCCATGAGATAACAGTCTTTAGTTTCTGCCCAAAATTGGTTTTCTAAAATATTTGCACTAACAAGTTTCTACTTTTGGCAAACTACCCTGACCACCATCACCTACAACTAAAGAGACCCCAATCTGGAGATTTTGACCACTCCAAGAAATGCCTAGGTGCCCTTGGCATTTTGTCAAACACCTTGTAGGCATGGCCAGTTTTGGCATGGTTTTTAGTTAGCATTGCAAGCTTGGTCTCCTGGCCTAACCCCCTTGTCCATTAGCTTTCTTGCAAACCCTAGCCTAGTCCTGTTAGTTGCCAGCCTCACCCGAGCGCTCTAGACCACCTTGGCATTCTGTCGAGCATGTCGCGTGCGTGCTCTGGGCGCGCCCAGAGCGCACGTTTTGCTTTTGCTCGCTCTGCAGAGCCGCGCCCCACCCTCGACCACTCGCCAGAACGCGCCAAGCTGCCCCTGGTGCCCTACAGCGCCGCTGTCAGAGCTCTTTGGCGGCACGCCGGCGTCCGCAGTGGGCTCCTACCATGGTCGGTGCCGCCCGAGCCGCAGTCGCGCGCCAGCTGCCCCTGGAGCAGTCCAAGCTTATCCGCACGCTCGTCTGCAAGCGCTCATCGGCGCCACGACGCCCTGCCGCAGCAGAATCGGTCGGCCGGCGATCTTATCCTTAGCGATGGCGGAACCGACCTAGCTACACTATAAATGGTGACCCCGAGCTCCTCCTAGACTGCAGGCAGCCTCAAGCCACTTCCCTAGCGCTCCCCTAGCCTGCAATCAACCAGAGGAGGCCGTCTTCCCCGTCTCCGGCCAGCTCGGCCACCGCCGCCCTCCGGTCCGTTTCGTTGCAACCAGGCCCTCCCCCGTCCAGCCAACGGCACCACCCGACTCCCCTTCATCTTGCGGAGCCTCCCAGCTGCTCAAACACGATCGGAGGCCACCATAGCTCAAACCCCCTTTTTATCCCGAAGCTATTGCCGCCGCGAAGCTCGCCGACGGCGACTCCCTCCGTCCCCACCTAACTGGCGACCACCGGGAGGAACGCCCTGGACTGGCGGATCCATCCCCACCCTCGGTTTCTCGAACGGTGCCGCCGTTCACCGGCGAGCGTCGCTGGAGTCCCGCCTCCGCTCGGGCAAAGAAAGAGGAGGGAGAGAAGACCAGTCAAACCTGACCAGTGGGCCTGCTAGACCCACTGTCAGTGACCCACGCGCGGTCCACGCTGGATAAGTGGAGGCGTAAAAACCAAAATACGCCTTCGACGTGGTCAGTTTTCGAAATGTTTTTCCTTTTTCTATTTTATTTTAAAAACAGATTTTGACCAAAACTTTGACTGTCTACTTTTTAAATATAACTCCAAATGAGTTTATTCTTTTTCCTACCTCTCTCAAATATTGTCTAGTTTATTTTAGGATTTATTTCAAAAAAATTCAGATAACTTTTTGGTACTGTTTTTGAAACTATATAATGATTCAAAAATATTTTTAAATAGGATTTTTGGAGAGAGGAGAAAGCTTTCAAAAGTGTTGGAGTGCATCCTGCCTCCCCATAACTTGAAGGCAAGCATTCTGAACCCTGGCATAATTATTGTGTGTGTTGTCTGATACGGATGCAATACCACCTCGACACGGAGTATCCGTTAATTTTTCGTGATGATGCGTTCAAACTCATGAGTGCATTTTGATGATTCATGTTGTTGGAGTTTGATATGTTAGGATAGTAGTCACCATCACATGCCTCTCATGCATTCTGGAAAGAACCCGAGAAAGCCTCTGTCTTGGGTAGACACGAGCTTGTCTCCGGTCGTTGAGACGATTGTGTCCGGTACGGCATAATGAGGCATGATGAGTGGTGGTTATGGCTATTGGTTGAAAACATATTTGTTGTGCTAACCATGCAGGGACTACTTAAACCTCCTGAGTCGACCATAGATTGAGTCTTGTTCCGGTAACCCCCACACTAGTTTCAAGCTACCACTTGTCCCTGCCACAGGTAGGGTACGGTTCAGTAAGTTGTCAACCCCTTTCTAGCACACACCGTACAGAGGGGCCGGGATGAGGGTACCATGCCCATGGATTAAAGCCAGTCATCCGGTCAGGGGGCATGGGTGTTTCGGTTGTAGCCGAGGGGTTAGCTTCCCCAATTTCGCGTGGTATAAATTTTGTGATCCCATGCTAATCGAGGTTGTAGCCTCCCCACTTAGAGTTTTGCTTAACGAGTGTCGTGGGTGATTCCAGACACCGATGAGTCAAGTTGGTGTGTGCGGTTGGGCGTGTTCTCAACTAAAAGACCGTAAGCGGAATTAGTCCGGATGGACTAACGGAATCCGTTACTCGTGGGTAAAGAGTACACCCTCTGTAGAGATTCTATCTATTCGAATAGCCGTGTCCATGGGTAAGGACTACAGTCTGGGTTCGGTCAAGTGTCGGTCTTCGGAGGAAAAACAACTAAGTCAGAACTTTGATTTTTACCAATGACATATGATGATTGTGATTATTATTCTTATGGACTAACGATGTTCATTAATTGATTTATTGAGTATCTCTGGGACGGTTCTACCTCCGGGATATTCACTGTGATTATTCTGTTATAAGCCCTTTATATGGTGTCGCATAGACGCCCGACTGTGGCACGTTTGTTATTTATTTACCCTATAATCCCTTTATGTGGTGTCGCATAGACGCCCGACTGTGGCATGTTTATTATTTATTTACCATATAAGCCTTTTATCTGGTGTCGCACAGACGCCCGACTGTGGCATATTTGTTATTTATTTACCATATGAGCCCTTTATGTGGTGTCGCTGAGACGCCCGACTGTGGCATGCTTGTTATGTTTTTACTTTATAAGCCCTTTATGTGGCGTCGCACAGACGCCCGGCTGCGGCACGTTTGTTACTTATTTCACTTATGAGCCCTTTCTGTGGTGTCGCTCAGACGCCCGACTGAGGCATTCTATTTCTACTTTCTAATTGCATTATTCATGTGTTACATGAATAACTTGTTTGCGTGCATCATGGATTTTGTTTCTGTGACTGATGTTGCGATCGTAGAATTTTTTTTAAGCATGATTATCATTGCTATATTATACCCGTGTTCAAAATGTTTGCGAGTACATTCAAAGTACTCACTGGCTTGTCCCTGGCAATTGTCTTGGCCAGATTTCTTGCGCGGAGAGGAGCAACGAGACGACAGCCCCGGAACCTAATCAATGGTGATAGCAGCCTTGCGAAGATAGGAGTTATCCAGGTCAGCTGTTCCTGTGGGAAATGGAGTTCCACAGACGCTGATGACCACAAACCGCTTCCGCCATCAACCACTAGAAACCTTGTGTTGTACTCATAGGCCAGAATGGTCTTGTACTACATATCATGTATCTTGCTTGGAGTTACTATATCAAGTTTGTATCTTGCCAGCTAACAGTAATCCTGGGGCTGGTGAGCATAAGGGCTATTTTCTAGGAAATTAAAATCCCAAAAACCCGGTCCTGACAGACTTGGTATCAGAGCCAGGTTGACCATTGGCTAATCCTATCTTAGCCAGGTCAATAAACCTAGGTTAACCAAACCACCAGACCATAACCTAACCCCGGCCAAGCTTCTCGCGTAAGATAGCCCCATAGTGACCCGACACCTTTTGGCAGTCGGTGCCCAACCTATCAGCCTAGCCTGTCGATCACGCGCCAGTGACCGACACCTAGATTGTCCCATTCGGAAGCGTGCGAAGGAAGACTCCGCCCTCTTTTTCTAAAAGAAGGGCACGCTAACCTCAACACAGCACAACACAACCTCCTTCCCCAAACCGAGCCATAATGCCTGGCCCCGTCGTGCACAATGAAACCACAGCAAACAACCTTGGAGGTTTTGTGACCATGCTAGCAAACCTCACCCGCCGTGCCTTTGCATTAGAGGAGCCTCCAGAATATGTTGTGTACCAAGGACCCATGAGCGGTGAGAGCCGTCAATTCTGGGCCACTGTACACATCTATGGTAGGGGTCTATCGCCAGAACGCCCCTACAGGTTCACCGGAAGGACAACTTCCTTTGAGCCACAAGCCATTCAACTACCTGCTTGAGAGGCTATAGTTCAACTCCGGCACTTGTCGCCCAGAGTTAACTGTCGCTCGTTCTACTACTACCCCAGCCGTGACGGGTATGGTAGGCCACCCCAGGTTGTCAACGGAGATCACGAGACGGATCCTGCATTGTTGCATCTAGTGCGCTATGTAGGTGCACTAGAGGAACTGTTCGATCAAATCACCCTTGATCTGATCGCAGCTCGTGGAGAGCTGGTCCGCCGAGCCCTGGCGAGAGGAGAAGATGAGCCCGACGCCGACAACCCAGTCGTGCTGTTCGGACACCCGATTGATTCCTTGAGGACTGCCCCAGCCATCGACCACAATACCTTGGTGTCCCCAGAAGTGCTTCGTCGCCTTTTGGGAACACGCTCCAGCGGGATTGTGGCCAACAATCCCCGGGATGGTCATCATCGCTACCCCGACCCGGCAGCCCCTCAACCCCCTCCAGCTAATCCCGACGGTGAAACCCGTGGAGAAGCCTCGACGTCCACAAGACAGGCTCGTTTAGATATAAATGAGGTAGACTAAAGTCACTCGAGTAGTACCGAGTCTCAGTACGCTCGCGCCCTGTAATTATGTGATCCTGCATTGACTTGAATAATAGCTGCTTGCTTGTGTGCCTCTGTTTTTAAATAGTAGCCTTGCATTAAATATGTGAGCATGCGGTTGCATTTTTTTCGGGCACAGATACCAAAACCACGCCGACGACTTCCACAGTAATACGTCACTTTTACAAGATATGTGTATCTGTAGCATTGACCCCGACCCCATGGAGCAAACTCGATCGACTAGTTACCTTTCACCACGGTAAATAACCCAGGCCCAACGCTGTATAAAAAGGCCACCTCATGACCTTACCAGGTACCCCTCACCTTGGGCACCACTCGCACAACCATTCCCACTGCCATGCCGAGCCCTAGTATCTATCTGAGAACTCCAGACGCAACTCCAGGCAGCTTTGTTAAAATTTTGTGGGACTTTACCTGCAGTACCATGAGTGCTACCCATCCACCCCAGTATGAGCTGCTCAAATCAAGGATCACCCCATCCACCTCGAAATATTGGGCAGTGGTGCACGTTCCTCCCGCAAACCCAAACCAAGACCCCACGAAAGCTTCCTTCATAGGGAAATCTATGCTGACTCCGCATATGGCCATAAAAGCTGCTGCGTATGAGGCACTTATGCGCCTTCGATTCGCGGTACCCTATGCCAACGAATGGGGATATTATTATTTCCCGAGTCGTGCAGCACCCAGAGAAGTAACATCTTTTCCCGGTGGACGAATCGAGAGAGACCCGGTACTGGCCAATCTTGCCCAGTATGTCATCGTGCAAGAGCGTTTGACCCAGCGAGTAATGGGCTATCTCCAGAGCCTCGCTGATCTGAATCCTCAGATCGCCATCGGCAGACCACTGAGGCCCAACCAAGAGAGGCACATTCATCGACTGGTCAATCCACTTCCCCGATAGAAGAAGAGTGTGCCCCGATTCCAGAGACTTTTTCTCAGGACCCTGTCCAATTACCATTGTCGTTGTAGATGTCATTGTTGTGTTTATGGTCCCTGCATTTATTTATGTGTTGCAACTTGTGTGTGGTACCCTAAATTTGTGCGATGAATAAAATCGTTAGTTTCAGTCAATATGAGTGATTTTACTACGGTAAAAAATTTATTAACTGTTTTCACTCTCGGTAAATCCTGAAGTGAGATTTTTTTTTTCTCGGAGTTGTTGCAGCATACATTTCTTCACGACATAGATTTTTATTTCATGCAACACTATAACAGCAGACTCACGACCCCAACCACGCAACCTAGTGCAAATCCTCGTGCACATTTATTTGCACCAAACTAATCGCCTCCCTAACACCCCACAGTCTCAGAGGGAGAGATTTGTGAGTAATTACTCGGGTACAGATTTCCTCCGACACTCTGACAGCAGCTAGCGCCTAACACCGCACCTAATCATCGTGATCACCGCCACCGCGGAGAGCTAACACTCGAGCGGCCGCATCACGACGATCATCGAGGATCATCACGCACAGGAGCACGGAGAACCCCAGCAATGCCGCCAACCCTCCGCACATCAGGATCACGTACCAGTCCGGCATCACCTCCGCCATTAGAGCCTTGTCTTGAGCTCCTGCAAACAGAAAAGGAGGAGAAGGAGAGCGAGGTCAGGAGGAGGAAGAAGAAGGAGCACCACGGTCGTTTTATAGCTCAAGATCGGTGTACGGTGGGCGAAGTCCACCAGCGCCGCTCGTCGCTCGATCGCCGGTGTTCGGAGGCGAATCCGCGAGCAGTGCCGATAGTGCACTGGCCCGCGAGGTGAGTGCACGCTGCGCCGGCCGCTAGCACGCCGCGCACTACCGCAGTATGGCCTAGATGCCCTACGAGCTAGAGGTCTCCGGTAGAGAAAGCACGGGAAAGCGCGCGGGAGAGAGGAAGAAGAGAGAGCCAGAGGTAGAGGAAGAGATCGACAGTGAGCCCCGGGTCCACCTGTCAGCCACAGAGAGCACTGTGCTCTCGGGTACGACCAGCGTATATTTTCAGTAATTTAGAAGTTTATTCTAAATTTACTGTAAACGATAGTAGAAACTGACCGTAAGTTTTTCCACGCATCGCCAGTATGCCACACTGTAGTTTTCCACCACTTATTGCCCTCTCACTGTAGCTACGTTGGTTGTTTTTGTGATAGTAGGAGTAAAAAAATTCAAAAAAACAACCCTTATCAAATCTCGAGGACGAGATTTTTTTAAGGGGGGTAGTGTTGTGATACCCCAAAAATTTAACCATGTTTTGAATTATTAAAATTTTTCCAGGAGATTAAAATTTTGCTTTCTGGATTTTCTTTTGGTTTCAGAACCCCTTTTTCTTTAATATTGTGGAGTTTTTACCTCAAGTGGAAACTTTCCAAAAATATTATTGGACTTCTATACTCTCTCAATAAAACAATTCTTAATCAGTGGGTTTATTTGCATAATTGTTTTTTTTTCTGAGCTTTATTCTTTCAAAGTGATTTTCAGAGCCTCTTTTGCATTGCAACCATTTGATAAATGCATCTAAAATTTTCACCAAAATTTGGGGATGACATATGATCTCCCTAAATCACTTTTGTGCAAAAACATCTTCTGTTCATTGGAGATTTTGAGCTCTACACCTAATTTTCAAATCTGGTCCAGTGGGCAATTTTGCACTACAACCTATTTAAATATTTCTTTAAAACTCCCACAAAAATTAGGGGAGGTCAGTAGGAGTATATTATCCACCTTTATGCAAAAACCCAGTTATGTCCTTTGAATTTTTTGAGTGTATCAACCTCATTTTCGTTCTGGTCCAACTTGAGGATTTGTACTGCAACCATATTTTTACTTGCTCTTTTACCCATGGTTCTTTTTCCTACTTGTAGTCCTTCCTACAAAACCCTTAAGTCCAAGAGCATGAACCCATTGGAATATTTTTGGCCCATGAGATAACAGTCTTTAGTTTCTGCCCAAAATTGGTTTTCTCAAATATTTGCACTAACAAGTTTCTACTTTTGGCAAACTAACCTGACCACCATCCCCTACAACTAAAGAGACCCCAATCTGGAGATTTTGACCACTCCAAGAAATGCCTAGGTGCCCTTGGCATTTTGTCAAACACCTTGTAGGCATGGCCAGTTTTGGCATGGTTTTTAGTTAGCATTGCAAGCTTGGTCTCCTGGCCTAACCCCTTGTCCATTAGCTTTCTTGCAAACCCTAGCCTAGTCCTGTTAGTTGCCAGCCTCACCCGAGCGCTCTAGACCACCTTGGCATTCTGTCGAGCATGTCGCGTGCGTGCTCTGGGCATGCCTAGAGCGCATGTTTTGCACGCGCGTGCACCGAGCCGCCGCGTTGCGCACCTCGCTTTTGCTCGCTCTGCAGAGCTGCGCCCCACCCTCGACCACTCGCCAGAACGCGCCAAGCTGCCCCTGGTGCCCTACAGCGCCGCTGTAAGAGCTCTTTGGCGGCACGCCGGCGTCCGCAGTGGGCTCCTACCATGGTCGGCGCCGCCCGAGCCGCAGTCGCGCGCCAGCTGCCCCTGGAGCAGTCCAAGCTTATCCGCACGCTCGTCTGCAAGCGCTCGTCTGCGCCACGACACCCTGCCGCAGCAGAATCTGTCGGCCGGCGATCTTATCCTTGGCAATGGCGGAACCGACCTAGCTACACTATAAATGGTGACCCCGAGCTCCTCCTAGACCGCAGACAACCTCAAGCCACTTCCCTAGCGCTCTCCTAGCCCGCAATCGACCAGAGGAGGCCGTCTTCCCCGTCTCCGGCCAGCTCGGCCACCGCCGCCCTCCGGTCTGTTTCGTCGCAACCAGGCCCTCCCCCGTCCAGCCAACGCCACCACCCAACTCCCCTTCATCTTTCAGAGCCGCCCAGCTGCTCAAACACGATCGGAGGCCACCATAGCTCAAACCCCCTTTTCATCCCGACGCTATCGCCGCCGCGAAGCTCCCCGCCGGCGACTCCCTCTATCCCCGCCTGACTAGCGACCACCGGGAGGACCGCCCTGGACTGGCGGATCCATCCCCACCCTTGGTTTCTTGAATGGTGCTGCCGTTCGCGGGCGAGCGTCGCCGGAGTCCCGCCTCCGCTCGGGAAGAGAAAGAGGAGGGAGAGAAGACCAGTCAAACTTGACCAGTGGGCCCGCTAGACCCACTGTCAGTGACCCACGCGCGGTCCACGCTGGATAAGTGGAGGCGTAAAAACCAAAATACGCCTTCGACGTGGTCAGTTTTTGAAACGTTTTTCCTTTTTTCTGTTTTATTTTAAAAACAGATTTTGACCAAAACTTTGATTGTCTATAACTTTTTAAATATACCTCCAAATGAGTTGATTCTTTTCCTACCTCTCTCAAATATTGTCTAGTTTATTTTAGGATTTATTTCAAAAAAAATCAGACAACTTTTTGGTACTGTTTTTGAAACTATATATTGATTCAAAAATATTTTTAAATAGGATTTTCGGAGAGAGGAGAAAGCTTTCAAAAGTGTTGGAGTGCACCCTGCCTCCCCACAACTTGAAGGCAAGCATTCTGAACCCTGGCATAATTATTGTGTGTGTTGTCTGATACGGATGCAATACCACCTCGACACGGAGTATCCGTTAATTTTTCGTGATGATGCGTTCAAACTCATGAGTACATTTTGATGATTCATGTTGTTTGAGTTTGATATGTTGCAATAGTAGTCACCATCACATGCCTCTCATGCATTCCGGAAAGAACCCGGGAAAGCCTCTGTCTTGGGTAGACACGAGCTTGTCTCCGTTCGTGAGACGATTGTGTCCGGTACGACATAATGAGGCATGATGAGTGGTGGTTATGGCTATTGGTTGAAAACATATTTGTTGTGCTAACCATGCAGGGAATACTTAAACCTCCTGAGTCGACCATAGATCGAGTCTTGTTCCGGTAACCCCCACACTTGTTTCGTGCTACCACTTGTCCCTGCCACAGGTAGGGTACGGTTCAGTAAGTTGTCAACCCTTTTCTAGCACACACCATACAGAGGGGCCGGGATGAGGGTACCATGGCCATGGATTAAAGCCAGTCATTCGGTCAGGGGGCATGGGTGTTTCGGTTGTAGCCGAGGGGTTAGCTTCCCCAGTTTGCGCCCGGTATAAATTTTGTGATCCCATGCTAATCGAGGTTGTAGCCTCCCCACTTAGAGTTTTGCTTAATGAGTGTCGTGGGTGATTCCAGACACCGATGAGTCAAGATGGTGTGTGCGGTTGGGCGTGTTCTCAACTAAAAGACCGTAAGCGGAATTAGTCCGGACGGACTAACGGAATCCGTTACTCGTGGGTAAAGAGTACACCCTCTGCAGACATTATATCTATTCGAATAGCCGTGTCCATGGGTAAGGACTACAGTCTGGGTTGGGTCAAGTGTCGGTCTTAGTGTCGGTCTTCGGAGGAAAAACAACTAAGTCAGAACTTTGATTTTTACCAGTGACATATGATGATTGTTATTATTATTCTTATAGACTAACGATGTTCATTAATTGATTTATTGAGTATCTCTGGGACGGTTCTACCTCCGGGATATTTACTGTGATTATTCTGTTATAAGCCCTTTATGTGGTGTCGCATAGACACCCGACTGTGGCATGTTTGTTATTTATTTACCCTATAAGCCCTTTATGTGGTGTCGCATAGACGCCCGACTGTGGCATGTTTATTATTTATTTACCATATAAGCCCTTTATGTGGTGTCGCACAGACGCCCGACTATGGCATGTTTGTTATTTATTTACCATATGAGCCCTTTATGTGGTGTCGCTGAGACGCCCGACTGTGGCATGCTTGTTATATATTTACTTTATAAGCCCTTTATGTGGCGTCGCACAGACGCCCGACTGCGGCACGTTTGTTACTTATTTCACTTATGAGCCCTTTCTGTGGTGTCGCTCAGACGCCCGACTGAGGCATTCTATTTCTACTTTCTAATTGCATTATTCATGTGTTACGTGAATAACTTGTTTGCGTGCATCATGGATTTTGTTTCTGTGACTGATGTTGCGATCGTAGAATTTTTTTTAAGCATGATTATCATTTGCTATATTATACCCATGTTCAAAATGTTTGCGAGTACATCCAAAGTACTCACTGGCTTGTCCCTGGCTATTGTCTTGGCCAGACTTCTTGCGCGGAGAGGAGCAACGAGACGACAGCCCCGGAACCTAATCAATGGTGATAGCAGCCTCACGAAGATAGGAGTTATCCAGGTCAGTTGTTCCTGTGGGAAATGGAGTTCCACAGACGCTGATGACCAAAAACCGCTTCCGCCATCAACCACTAGAAACCTTGTGTTGTACTCATAGGCCAGAATGGTCTTGTACTACATATCATGTATCTTGCTTGGAGTTACTATATCAAGTTTGTATCTCGCCAACTAACAGTAATCCTGGGGCTGGTGAGCATAAGGGCCATTTTCTGGGAAATTAAAATCCCGAAAACCCGGTCCTGACACTTGCCTCTGCAAGCGGCAAAATTTTCCAAGGGCACGTTGACAACTAAGTCAGTAGAACATTCAAGGTCGTGCATTTGCTTTGCAGATGATTCTGCTTAAACGCGGACAAAACCAAGTAAGTGAAGTCATGGCAGAAGAACTGTTCTACATCCACACAGGCACGGCCGTGATTCCACGGTCATACCTGTTTGGTCCATCACAAAGTAAGTGTCGTGCAGTGATAACAGATGCATAGTCTTACAGGCACAAGAGGCATGAGCACCTCTGTATTGTAAAATATTTCAGCTAACAAATTATTTGGAGAGGCACGGCCATCACATCACACATGACTGCGTGTTCCAGGTGATTTTATTCACTCGCTCTATTCACAAAAGGAAATCCAAACTTACAGACGGTGCACAAAAACATGAAACTTGTTAGTTTTTTGAGCTTCTGAGTTGCTTCCCGACTGAAGAGCACAAAAACAAGTCCTGACAACCTCACAGATAGTGCATAAAGTACAAGCTGGAAATCGAAACTAGAAAGCACACAACAACACCTATCTGTGACAGCCGAATAACCGTTTTCAACATTCACAAGTCAATGGATCCAGCAAATCCATGATTGGACACTGGTTTGTCCAGATGTGTACTTTTAAATCCAAGTTCGTATGCCTACAATACCCAGACAATATAAGACGAGCACGTCTAGAAGCCTTGTTGCCCCATTGAAGCACCTCTTCTTGACGTTCGTAAAATCCTTCAGTGATGTTGTCTGGGGGAGAGAAACTTAAGCCTCATAGTCTCTAACTCCTTTGCATTCAGAATAAAGAATGTTACAAATTCAATGTTTTTGTTGCAGTGTACATATTTTTCCAGCGTTACTGTCTTCAGACGAATGTCATGCTGTTTGAGAAACACCTGGTGCTAGTGGAGCCACTTGTTTGTTACACCTTCCTCACGATAGACTCCTCCCTGGAAATGCATAAAGAGTGAGAATACATGAGGACTACAAGGGGAAAGAGAGGCCTCCAATATAGTACACTATGCATTGTTTGTGCTTTCAATGCGTCTGGAAATCATTTTACCTCGATAAACGAGTTCTATAGGCTAGGAAAGCATCTCATCAAGGCAACAACCTTGTTTAGATTTAATGACATGTGGATAAGCAGGGTCTTCATAGATTGAACCGCCATTGATAGGCTGACTACAGACAAAGCCTGCACCAAGCACATATCATAAAACTAGATGGATAAAAGTTTACATGGCATGAAACTCGGGCAGTGGAACGAATGCAACTAAAGAGTATATAGTGCAAAAGGTGAGTACCTCGATAACTATAGAGCCAAAAACAATCTTGGATTCAGGAAATCCTTTGTAAAAATTGCCTAGACACTCAAGTTTACATGCAGAGAAGACAGTTATCTGCAACTGCCGGCTCTGAATATTGTGAATCAGTCTTTTAAGTGAGGGCGCATCCTCAACAAGGAGTTCACCATTCTCACAAAGGATACAGATGAGTTCAACTTTGGCTGAGTTTATCCTGATGCAGTGGTCCAGGTTATTGCAAACAAGCAGGAGCCACTCGAGGGCAGGGCACCATGGTTGATTATGCTTTGCAATGGGACGTCTGATATATCAACCTCCAAAAACGAAAGCCTCTTAAGCAGTGGAAGTTTGAACGATTGTGCATACTCATCAGGTATCTGGCAAAGAGGAAATGTGACGGTGTGCAGCAAGGAAAATAGCAACGTGAAAGTCGATGGCGAGGCCACGGACGAACAAATTTCGTGCGGTAGTGTGATGGTTTTTCCCACGAAATGTGGGAACATGTAGTAGAACTCGAGAACCTGCAAATTCTTCAGTCTTGGGGATCGAAGCTAGGCGTCGACTGTAGAGGGTCTGTAGTGGAGGTAGCACGCGGGAATGCAGAGGCGATGAACTGCGCCCCCATGGACGGAGAGGATGGCTTCCGGAAGGCACGAACCACCAACATCAGGCTGAAAATTGCACCGAGTTCCAAAATATCTAATGTGAATGACATCCTTGCTGGGGAGCATCGAGGCTACGTCGATATGAACGATTTCTAGAGGCTTAAAAAGATGACCGACAGGGATCTCACTGCAGTCGAGATTCAGAGGGTGCCTGTCGGTGTCAAAACCGGCCAATCTCGGGTAGGGGGTCCCAATCTATTCGTCTCAGGCTGATGGTAACAGGAAGCAAGGGACACAAGGTTTACCCAGGTTCGGGCCCTCTCGATGGAGGTAAAACCCTACTTCCTGCTTGATTAATATTGACAATATGAGTAGTACAAGAGTAGAACTACCACGAGATCGTAGAGGCTAAACCCTAGAAGCTAGCCTATGATGATTATGATTGTAATTGTGATCGGCCTTCTAAGGACCAACCTCTCCGGTTTATATAGACACCGAAAAGGGCTAGGGTTTACACGGAGTCGGTTACAAGGAAGGAAATACAATATCCGGATCGCCAAGCTTGTCTCCCACGCAAAGGAGAGTCCCATCCGGACACGGGACGGAGTCTTGAGTCTTGTATCTTCACGCTCCAATAGTCCGGACGATGTATATAGTCCGGCTGTCCGGATACCCCCTAATCCAGGACTCCCTCAGTAGCCCTTGAACTAGGCTTCAACGATGATGAGTCCGGCGCAGTCTTGTCTTTGGCATTGCAAGGCGGATTCCATCTCCGAATACTCCAAAGTACCAGTTACAACGAATAGTGACCGGCTTCCCATCAATGTTGTACTCCTCGGTTTCAGTGCCTCAATAATGACCATCTCCACGTGTTGAGCCAATGCAAGAAGCCGAGGCATTTTTGCATTTGCCACCCCCAATCCCTCGGGCTGGCCGTCTATTTGAAGAGACGGGGATTCTCAGATCCAAACCTCACTCTCCCCCCTCGAGCAAGCATCCAACAGAGCGCTCCGGAAAAACCATTCCAACATGGCCGGTCATCGCAGCTCTTCTGCTCGCTCTCCTCGCTCCAAGCCGAGGGACTGGGAAGAGTGTTCAGTTCCTCATAGCCATTTGATAGAGTTACAAACCCAAGGGTTTCTCCCACCGGCGTTCATGGTCCCCGTCCGAGCCGGAATAGCCACCTATAATAGCGGGGAACAGGCGGAGGGATCTCCTAATCCATCTCCAGAGGAGCGAACATATCTCATCCCGCATCTGCTAAGGGGCATCGGGTTTCCCATCCATCCGTTCCTTCGTGGGCTCCTGGAGTTCTACGGCCTCCAGTTGCACAACTTTACCCCTGCCTCCGTACTACATATAGCAGGGTACGTTGCCCTTTGTGAGATATTTCTAGGCTGCGAGGCTCACTTCGGCTTATGGAAGAAGTTGTTCTACCTTGTCCCCCGCAACCAGGGAGAATCCCTATGTCAAGTGGGCGGGGCCGAAGTATGGTGCATTGCCGAGACCGGATACCTATCCGGCACTCCCAAGAAGGCACCAGAGAACTGGCCTTCAGAGTGGTTTTACATTGATGATGTTCCCCTTCCGGATCCAGTCCGGACAGGTCTCCCCAAGTTCAGGAACGCCCCGCCGAGGGCACATCTAAGCTGGCGCCCCGGGGGCCCCCAAGAGGAGGATACCAGGGAAATACATTTCCTGATGAGCAGGATAAAGTTATTGGCCAAATATGGACTGACGATAGTCGAGGTTATGGCAATATGCATAATGTGGGGAGTGCATCCGCTTCAATATCGGGGGAAGCCCATGTGGCACTTCAACGGGGAAGATGATGTCAACCGCTGTAGCCGTAAGGGTCCGGACTCCGCCACTGCCCTGGCAAGGATATTGTCCGATTTATACAAAGGGGAAGAGGAAGAATTCCTTCACATTAAACCGCGGGATGGATTCTCCATGTACAACCCCCCAAACTAGGTAAGTCATCATTCCTTTCCCCGCTTCACTTATTGTGGCATTCTTCGCTAAGATTACCTGCCTCGATATTTCCGAGCAGGAATTGAGGAGGGCCGTAGAAGGAATCTCCAGCCCCTCCCCGCAGCCAGAGGACCACGGAAGGGCCCTAGATCCAGGACTCGAAGAAGATCCGGATATTACCGTGGAGCTTGTCAACGGGATATTTTATCAAGCGAGCTGCGATGCCTCCTCAGTGGCCATTATTGTCAGTGTCAAAACTGGCGGATCTCGGGTAGGGGGTCCCGATCTGTGCGTCAAGGCTGATGGTAACAAGAAGTAAGGGACACTGATATTTACCCAGGTTCAGGCCCTCTCGATGGAGGTAAAACCCTACTTCCTGCTTGATTAATATTGATGATGTGGGTAGTACAAGAGTAGATATACCACGAGATCGTAGAGGCTAAACCCTAGAAGCTAGCCTATGATGGTATGAACGTAATTGTGATCGGCCTTCTAAGGACCAACCTCTCCGATTTATATAGACACCGGAGAGGGCTAGGGTTGACATGGAGTCGGTTACAAGGAAGGAAATATAATATCCGGATCGCCAAGCTTGCCTTCCACGCCAACGAAAGTCCCATCCGGACACGGGCCAAAGTCTTGAGTCTTGTATCTTCACGCTTCAATAGTCCGGACGTTGTACACAGTCCGGCTGTCCGGATACCCCCTAATCCAGGACTCCCTCTGTAGCCCCTGAACCAAGCTTCAATGACGATGAGTCCGGCGTGCAGTATTGTCTTCGGCATTGCAAGGCGGGTTCCTCCACCGAATACTCCAAAGTAATCACCGAACACTCAAATCGTGTCCGGATCTGAAAAAATGATCTTTGCATACCGCCGTAGAGAGGATGATATTTCACAAATGCAATCTGCTGACAACTTTTCCTGATGACGTGACACGTTATTACGATTGGATCCATTATTCGAACCGTTTCCACACAACCAGCTACAACGCCTATCACGAGGCGGTTTCTGTGACACGTCTTGTCAAAGCAGAGATCGTGTCCCCTTATTACGGGATTCTCATTAATACGGGCATGGGTAATCTAACCGTTCCATTAACCGTGGCGCTTGGGAAACAAGCGATTCCCAACGGGCAAGTGGGGAGGCGCACCGCTTCCGGCGCCTCTATAAAGGGATAAGATTCCCCCATTTTCACCCACGCCTTCTTCCTCCTTTGCCCACTCTTGCCCCCTCGAGCTCCAGCGCCCAAGCCCAAGTCTTCCCCGCACAGCTAAAGATGTCCGGAGTGGGAGGCAAGTGGGTGGCTTCCACTGTCATGGAGAGGCACATCGCCAATCTTCGGGCGGCCGGATACTTGGCCGCGGACATAGCGCACCATCTACCAGACGCCGGGCAGGTCATTCCGACCCCAGGACCCCACGAGAGGGTCGTATTCGTCGCCCACTTCGTCCGTGGACTGGGATTCCCACTCCATCCCTTCGTCCGCGGGCTTATGTTCTACTACGGGCTAGATTTCCATGATCTAGCCCCGAATTTCGTCCTCAACATCTCGGCGTTCATCGTCGTGTGCGAGGCCTTCCTCCGCATCCGACCTCACTTCGGCCTATGGCTGCAAACCTTCTGCGTGAAGCCTAAGGTGGTAAGAGGCCAACAGGCGGAGTGCGATGGGGCCATGGTGGGCCGAATGCCCAATGTCACATGGCTCGACGGCTCCTTTGCGGAGACCGTAAAAGGATGGCAATCGGGGTGGTTCTACATCACCGAGCCACGCGGCGCCAACTGGGCAGCGGCCCCCGAGTTCTGATCCGGAGCCCCCATGCGGCTCACCTCCTGGGAGAGGAAGGGCCTATCCTGGGGCGATTCCGCGGAGCTGGCCGGACTCCAAACATGCGTCAAAAGCATGAAGGACAAGAACATCAAGCTTGTCAACATGATCCAGATCATGCTCGTTTGCCGAATCTTGCCCTGCCAGAGGCCGGCAGTCAATCAGTGGGAGTTCGTCCCCACCGAGCACCGGACGCTCCAGAGGCTCTACGACATGACGCACAAAGGCGCATGGAAGGAGCTGTTCAAGGCCTCCGAAGTGCCTCCTCCGACATCCGAGGACCGCGGGCTTCACGTTGTGCGGGCTCCTAGGCCGGTGAGCTTTTAGACCGACATCGGACCCAGTTCTTCCCGATACATTCACGGGGGTGCCTTTAAGTAGTTGTGCATATTTACTTCAGGATTACGTGGAGATAGCGGAGCAGGTTTACTGCCCGGCTCCGCTGCCAGAAGACCCAGCAGATGTTCTCCTGATGGAGATGATGTTCTTGGCGCCGTACAAGGTGCCGGAGAAGAAGGTCGAGAAGAAGGCCCCGGGGATCCGAAAGGGTCTCCGGCGTAAGGTTGTGCCACAAGCCTCGTCCGAAGATGACGAGGCGGACTCCTCCCACGAAGGGGAGGAGGAAGAAGAAGAAGAAGCCCCATCCGGAAAGGATGAGGTGTCCGAGGAGGTGGACTCGGGGGCCGGACAAGGTCCTCAGCACAGGGCCATCATTCCCCTGTCGTCCGATGACGACGAGTCAGATTCCTCCCGTGGAGGCGGGGGGAATCAGGAAGACATCCTACCTTCCCCCACCGGGGGGGGGGGGAGAAGAAGAGAAAATCTACCCCAGGAGGGGAGGCTGGGGCATCCAAGAAGGGGAAGAGGCCCCTTCCGGAGTACTCCGCCACGGCCGCTCTCAGCGAGGAGGGGTGGCTGCCCAGGGGGAAGCCCCTAGCACGATTGTAAGTGTTTGCATTCTATCATGACTTCACTTCACAGTTTTTGTATTTATAATGCCGAACATATGTGCAGTTCGGCCAGGGATCACCCCGAGGTATCCTCCTCCGGGTCCCTGAGCAATTCGGAGATGAATTCACTTCTGACGGCCACTACTCCCCAACCCGCGGACGACACAGAGGTGTTGTCCCAAAGGCTCCCAGAGCGGGGGAGGTGACTCTGGAGACGCCCCGAGGCGGGGTCCCAGACGTCGGACATGCGAGGTTCAAGATCCCCGCGGATCATGTCGACGAGAGCCGCGGCCAGCCGGGCTCTGAGCCGAACACAATTCTGGAACCTTTGATGGTTCCGGACTCAGGCAGGCGACCCCTCGCTAAGAAGGGCGAGCCGTCTGTGTCGCGGACTTCCGTTGCACATGAAGCGCCGGATGGTCTGCTGGAAGCGCTTTGCGGCGCTTCCCTAGATGAAGGGCACCGTACTCTTATGAGTACGGTGATTCGGAAGGTTTCATCCGCCAAGAGCGGACTAACCGAAGCTTGCACCAGCCTCCTAACAGGCTTCGAGGTAAGTAATAAATATGTGCAAAATTACCACCCGATAGGTAGTAGCCCCTGATACTCTGTTTGGCGTTCGGAAATAAAAGCCGAGCAGAGGGTCAATAAAAATCCGTAGGAATCTAATCATAGGTATTATTTTGAATAAGCAGGTTGTGCTGCTTGCTGCTGCTGCCCGTACTGCCGAGGTTGCCGATCTGAAGCGGGACCTGGACCAGGCGCAGGGAGAGCTCGACCTCATGAAGAGGCATCTCAAAGAGAACAAGGGTAAGTAATTCCCGTTCTTATGTATTTAAAGATAGGCAGAATTGGTGGGTCTAACAACTAAGTGTCGTGACCGTGTAACAGGGGCCCCCGCTGAAGTGGCGGCCCTGAATAAGGCGTTGTCTGAGGCCGAAGACAAGGCGGCCTCGGAATGTAAGGAGCACGAAAAGCAAAGTGCTAGGGTAGGTGAGGTACAGCAGGAGCTCCAGGACCTCGGCAAGAAGTGTGAGTCCGTGGAGCATGATCTGAAGGCCAAAGAGGCCGAGCTTGCGAAGGCCCTTATGAGCTTAAAAGACGCCAAGGCCGAAGCCGAGAAAGCACAGTAGGAGGTCCAGGAGGCCAAGAAGATAGCAGCGGGTAAGAAGTTCTTTATGCGAAGCAAACATGTGGAGGAGGCGTTTCTATTACTTACTCGAATTCGGAGCTCTCCAGGGGCATTCGCAGATCTGCCATGCAGCGTATCAGATGCTGCGGAGTTCTACCGTGCGCAGGAGGGGAACTCGACGGAGAAGCTATTCTAGTCCCAGTATGCTGGGGCCGAACACCCGATGCCTCTGAGTGACCAACTGAAGCAGTTGGTCGAACTCCACAGGGCGGCCAAACTGGCTATGAAAGGGTTCATAGTCCGGATGTGGCCTGGTGAGCCCGTGCCCAGTAGCTACTTTAGCCTGATCAAGCGGATGGTGGATTCCTGCCCGCGGCTTGAGGTGATCAAGCGATCCGTGTGCATCGAGGGTGCCCTCTGCGCCCTTGCCCGCGTCAAAGTGCATTGGGGCAAGATGGATGCGGAGAAGCTGGTCAAGGACGGACCGGCGGAGGGCAAGGCGCATCGCCATCCCGAGCTATACTATGATGGCATTATGAAGGCTGCTCATCTCGTGGCTGATGAATGTACCAAGGACACCATTTTTGAATGAATTTGCTTCTGTCATGTTTGTATTTTAAGGACGAAGTTACTTGCGCTATGTAGCGCTTTTGTTATTTAAAATATTACCTTCTGTGCGGCTATTTATAAAATCCTGAAAGTAGGCCAGTCGTCGGCTTCTGCCCCCGCATGACTAGCACTGGGGTGTTCGTGGAAAACCTGGACACTCTTTATCCAAATGTTTGGTCCCTTAAGGAGGTGTCCAGCGTAGCGAACGAGGCAATCGGACTATGCGGCTTTATAACTTTCACTTAGCCATAGAAGTCTACAATTTTAAATTTTGGCAAAGCCCCTAGAATCCAGAAGGCTGAATTGGGGCGCTATATACGCCTTGGTCGGACAAAGCCGATTTATCGCCTAAAGCAGAAAATCTTTAAGGATTTTAGTACCTCTCAAACAGCGACCAGCTCTCGCCACATCATGTCGGTTAGTTTTCGGCTTTCTCTCCTGAGGTGCTTGTCCGAAAGAACCGGGACACAATCGCAGTAGTTCTCCCTGCGCTACCTTAGTTGATATAACAGGACGTAAGGCACCAAAACAAGGGAGCCGGGCTATCCCAACTGTAGACCCAAGACATGATTCGGAGTTGATGCATATAGTGCTATAAGTTCGGGGTGCCACACTATTGAAAGTGTTCGGACTTTTAGTTGCCATATTACGGGGTGTCATAAGAAGCCCCTGGCAAACTTGCTGTACCAAGGTGTATGGGTGCAATACCAAATAAACATTTATAAGAGAAAAATACTCAGATAAGGATAATAAGTTGACGCTATATATAATCTCCATTTGACGAAAAATACGTTTAAGCATATGTTTACAATGGATGCATTAGGCAGAGATAAAAATAGGACTATTTGACATGTCCTATCCAGGGGCAAGTGGTGTGTAGATAGATGAAGCAGGTATAATGATCGTAAATAGATTCCACCTGGGTATTTCCTTCTGCGCACAACGTCTGTTGCCTCCTTGGGTGTCTCTTCCATATGAGTCCGGCAATTCGGCTCTTCTGAGGATGCTGCACTAGCGCGGTGTCCTGAAAGGTAAAAGGGAAAGAGTATGAAGGTATTTAGCGGTTACCCGCATTATCGACTGAGTCATTGATGCGCCTCCGCCTATGCCCAAGGTATATTGAGTGCATAATTGTGTACGCGTGGCACGAATGCTGCTTTGGAGGGGCTTGAGCGGAGGCCGGACTGCTAATCATGATCTTGACATTCGTGTTGATCCTCTTGCGGGGTGCTCCGGACTCGTTTGACAGTGCTCGAAGTTGTCACCAGATTGGTTTGTCGGAGGAGGCCGCATTGTACTTTTGCCGCGAGGGCTGCCGTATGCTCTTCTGTTCGAAGGGAGCGGTCCATATTTCCATTGACAGTGATGATCCCGTGCGGTCCCGGCATCTTGAGCTTGAGGTATGCGTAGTGTGGCACCGCATTGAATCTTGCGAATGCGGTCTGCTCGAGCAGTGCGTGGTAGCCACTGCGGAAAGGGACGATGTCGAAGATCAGCTCTTCACTCCTGAAGTTGTCTGGGGATCCGAAGACCACTTCCAATGTTATAGAACCCGTGCAGCAGGCCTCTACTCCAGGAATAACACCTTTAAAGGTGGTTTTGGTGGGCTTGATCCTTGAAGGACCAATGCCCATCTTGCGCACTGTGTCCTGATAAAGCAGGTTCAGGCTGCTGCCGCCATCCATAAGGACACGCGTGAGGTGGAATCCGTCGATGATTGGGTCTAAGACTAATGCGGCTGAGCCGCCGTGACGGATGCTGGTAGGGTGATCCCTACGGTCAAAGGTGATCGGACAAGCTGGCCATGGGTTGAACTTGGGGGCGACTGGCTCCATCGCATAGACGTCCCGTAGTGCCTACTTCCGTTCCCGCTTGGGGATATGGGTGGCGTAGATCATATTGACCGTTTTCACCTGGAGGGGATTTCTTCTGCCCCCCCCCCCCGTATTCGGACGCCGGGGCTCATCGTCATCGTTGCTGTGCAGCCCCTTGTCCTTGTTTTCGGCATTTATCTTGCTGGCCTGTTTGAACACCTAGCAGACTCTATTGGTGTGGTTGGCTGGTTTGTCCGGTGTGCCATGAATTTGGCACGAGCGCTCTAGTATGCGGCCCAGACTGGACGGTCCCTGATTATTTCTTTTGAACGGCTTTTTTCGTTGTCCGGATTTAGGTTCGCTGAATTCGGTGTTGACTACCGTGTCTTCTGTGTTGTCGCTGTTGTTCCATCTCTTATGTCTGTTGCGCCGTGGCTTGCCGTTAGCATCGCGGCCGTCCGAAGTGCCGGAATGTGGCGTGGTGCCGCTACGAGCCAACCAGCTATCCTCGCCCGCACAAAAACGGGTCATTAGGGTTGTGAGAGCTGCCATAGACTTGGGTTTTTCCTGGCCGAGGTGTCGAGCGAGCCACTCGCCACGGATATTATGCTTAAAAGCCGCCAGGGCTTCAGCGTCCGGACAGTCGACTATTTGGTTCTTTTTAGTGAGGAACCGAGTCCAGAATTTCCGGGCTGACTCTCTGGGCTATTGAGTAATGTGGCTCAGGTCATCAGCGCCTGGTGGTCGCACATATGTGCCCTGGAAGTTGTCAAGGAATGCATCTTCCAGGTTTTCCCAACTGCCAATGGAATTTGCTGGCAGGCTGTTTCACCAGTGTCGGGCTGGTCCTTTGAGCTTAAGGGGGAGATACTTGATGGTGTGTAGATCATCCCCGCAGGCCATGTGAAATCTTCGATCCATACTGTGGGGTCTGTTGTGCCATCGTATGATTCGATGTTTATGGGTTTGAACCCTTCTGGGAATTCATGATCCATTACTTCGTCCGTGAAGTAGAAAGAGTGTGTGGCGCCTCTGTGCCGGGCTATGTGGCTACGCAGGTCGGATTGGTCTGGGTTGCTATGTTCGGCCCGGCCGGATTTGTTGATGATGTATCCGGCGTGACGGTCGTCGTCGCACGCTAGGGCACGCCCCCTCGATCCGTAGATCGATCTTGGCTGTCCTACTTTGTTGTCCAGAATATCTTGCAGGTCGTGCCTGTTGCCCTAAGCCATAGTGTATCGGCGTGGGGGTGCGGGCTGGTATCCGGGCTGGTATCCCGTTTTGTCCCGGCCACGGGGTGGCCGGTCAGCCGTTTGGCGTTCGAGTCCATATTCCTCGGCTGACAGGACTTCAGTCCATCTATCTGTGAGCAGGTCTTGATCAGCCTGTAGTTGCTGCTACTTCTTCTTCGGGCTCCTTGCAGTGGCTATAAGCCTACGCTTGAAGCGCTCCTGCTCCAGGGGATCCTCAGGTACGCCGAACTCGTCATCGCCGAGGCTGATCTCGTCTTCGGAGGGGGCATGTAGTTGTCCTCCTCCGGGTATGCATCTGTCGCCTGTTCTTCTGGGATGACCTGCTCATCTTCCTGTTCGGCCTGCTCAAAGGCGGGATGATCAGGGTCATATTCTTCTTCGGCGCCATCCGGATTATTTTCGCCTCCGGGGCCGGTGTTGCTATGGCGGGGCTTGGAGCAGCGCCGATGACGCCCATCCTTTGATTTTCTTCCCGAGGGGTTGTCCTCCATTGCCTTGTCGCCATTAGTTTCCTTTGGAGTGT